>NC_052614.1:3230417-3480630 GCF_016545825.1 Eucalyptus grandis | reverse complement strand
CTTGAAATCCTAGGAGATAAGCACTTCTTCACTCAAGGGAGCGTTTGCGCCTTCATCGGGTTGCGTAGGATTTTGCTGACACGCTGAAAGAGAATGCCTTTGTATCCAAGAGATCTTGAACCTTATGCTTCAAAACATAGCAATCATCGCAGAGTGACCAATCTCTCCCATGTGATAGTCACACTTCTTGGAGGGATTATATGCGGGATAACACTCGGGATTTGGTCGCTTCGGCTCGGCAGAGAGTAATCCCTTCTTTTGGAGAACAGGCAAAACTTTGGATAGGGGTCCAGGAAGAGGTGTAAGCGCCTCCTAACATTACGTCGTTGACCCGAGAACCGATATCCTCCACCTTGTTGCTCAAGAGAAATCTTAATTCCCGGAGCGCGATTGGATGTATCACGATTCAGTTGAGAGTAGGCCATATTAATCTCGGCTTCGGGGTCCTCTCCTTCTTGGTAGAAAACCTCTTGTTAGATGGCTCAAGAAACCACCCTTCTCTTATCCCCATCTCGATTTGTTCTCCTACAGAATAAGCGATTGAAGCTTTCGACGTATGTACTGGCCATTCTGTTGCGAAACTCGGACGGAAGGGTTTTCACGAATAACTTCATCAGCTCCTTGTTGGTAGGCTCATGAGTAATTTGAGCCGCCAAGTTCCTCCATCTCACAGCATATTCTTTAAATGATTCGCTCCTTTTCTTTTCCATCCGCTCCGGTCTTCTCGGGAAGCGCGATGTCCATGTTGAACTTGTATTGTTTGAGGAATGCGTCGCCTACTTCATTCCAAGTGTTGAGCAGTTCACATTTTTCATCACGTACCGGTTTAATGCGGGTCCACCAAACTTGCATGGAATGATTGGATCATGAGGGGCCGTTTTTTACGTGGGCCATGCACACATGGTACATCTCGCAGATGAGATTTTGGGCAAGATGTGCCATCATACTTCTCAAACTCTGGCATTTTGAACTTGCTCGGCATTTTGACCTTCTCATAGACCGAGAGGTCGAACGGGAGGGACATTTGTGACTCCTGCAGCTATCTCATTTTCTCCTCCAGCTTCGCAACACGCTCATCCTAATCTGTCTTGGGAACGCTGTCAAGCTTGGCCTTTCCAACAATGACTCGGGTCATCTTCCGGCTCGGGCATGTCGTCGTCAATCGTTTGAACCTTGTCTCGCTTGCTTCGGGATAACTATCGGGAAGAGCAGTGCAGCTGTTGGATTCGCTCGGAGGAATTGGAGTTGATCCGTCACAAGTTGTAAAGAGGCGAGTACTTGTTGGAGTTGAGTCTCCACAGCGGAGACACGATCACGCATTTCGGTTTGTTCGGCCATTCTAGCTCTTAATCGTGTGATGATGGACGAACGTGACGGATCCGTTATCACCTAAGGTAAATGGAGATATGTAAGAACGAGGTATACTGAGAAAACAGATCCATGACAACAATCTATTTTTTTTTCCATTTTTCTCATTTATTCATGAAAAGTTCTTCCAAGAAGGGCATTTCCTAAAAATGGACTAGGAAAATAAAGATAGACACCCTAAAAGACCAAATTTCATAAACTAGATGATCCTTGCATGGATTATTTCTGAGGGCATGCCCTTCTTTTCCCTAGCAATTTCTCATTTCATTTCCAATTGACAAATGAATTAGAACAAACGACTAACCTAGATTGTCATGGACGGACCGAAAGTAAATTGCATAGTATAGGATAGAAGACTTACTTCACCAAGGAAAATCAATGGCAATCACATAGACATGCGCATGATAAGTGGCTCGATTTCTACTCTATAAGGCTTATCAAAGTGGAGCCACAAGGATGATCGGACTAGCCACGGGCTTGTGGACTATGTCGGGTCCTCATGACTTCAGCTTGGTCAAAGAGCCGACCCGGGTCGCGGGCATGCGGACCGAGGTGGGTACTCTTGACACCATGAAAGAAATTTCGGGATTGAGATGGGCGACTCGTACCGCGAGCATGCGGTCGAAGTGGTATCCATCTCAATACCCTCCTAAATGATCCTATGCGGCCCAGGTCCGGCGGCAGGTTGTGTGTGCAAAGTGTAGTGATTTATGCAAAACATGCACATCAATTTAAATCAAACAACACTTCAAAAAAATGAAATAAACCATACATCCCTAACTCCAACCCGCAAGGCAAGGGTTAGCAAACACTTCCCCTTATACCTCCCAATCTGCAAGAACATTTAACACCTAAATGTTAGGACGACTGGAATCCATTCGCCAAACAAAAGCATTTTTTTCAAAAAAGAAAATTGGCCTAAGTCCACTAAGAATT
Source organism: Eucalyptus grandis (assembly GCF_016545825.1). Lineage (NCBI taxonomy): Eukaryota > Viridiplantae > Streptophyta > Magnoliopsida > Myrtales > Myrtaceae > Eucalyptus > Eucalyptus grandis. Next base: position 3,478,326 of record NC_052614.1, on the reverse strand, counting down.
TCAACTCAGGTCCCCAGCGGAGTCGCCAAGCTATCGCGACCAATTTTTTAGGGTTTAGACCACCTAATTTGAATATATCCGCCACCGGTCCAATAAAATGCAAAAAATGCAAAAAACAAAATAAATGCAACTTAAATCTATATGCTATGCAATTAATAAAATTAACCCATAATTTCCTATGTAATAAATAAATAAACTAAATCGTCAAAATTTAGGTGTCAACAATGAGGGATCAAAATGTAAATATAAAAAATAGTAAAAATAACAAAAGGAAAAGAAGAAGAAAAACCTAGTTTTCTTTTTCTCTTATGACTCTCACTTCCCTGACACATAATTCACCTCCCAAGTTTTTTTTCCTTCTTTTCCGACACGTTCTAACATGCAAGTCCACAACGTGAATTGCTTGCTTTTTTTTTTTTTTGGATTATTGAAATGAAGTTGGATTTGTCAAATTAAAACAATAAATGATATCAACAAATTATGGATTAATGTTTTAAGTGTAAATTCATTCTATTATTATTATTATTATTATTATTATTATTATTATTATTATTATTATTATTATTATTATTATTATTTATTTGTGAATCAATTTCACAAATAAATAATAATAATAATTATAAAATTTGTCCAACATTTTCAATCTCTATTTTTGGGAAATAACGTGTTGGCGTGTTGTGTTGTGTCGTGCCGTGTCATGTATTATGTATTGATATCGATGCTACTTAGGTCACGCGGAGGCTGGAAAAGGACAATTGCAATCCTTTTTGTCAAATCCGCGTGAGGAAAAGATTCCTTGCATTCTTTCAAAGCCGCGTAAAGAAGCATCTATTGTGGCATTTGTCGGGGTAAAGAGGTAAAATCCCATTCAAGATTAGACTGAGATGAAGAGAAAAATTGAATTTATGTGCTTCTCTTTTCATCATCCGTCGTCGTCGTCGTCGTCATATCCTCCAAGAGAAATATCCTCCAAGTTTCTCTCTCAAGCAAAAAACCTCACACTTGCCTTCTCCCGAAACCCTTTTCAATGGTTCCTCCAAGAGTCTCATCCGAAGCTGAAAAGCTCCTCCTTCTGGCTCTCGCCTTTTTCACAATCGTTACGACTTTCAGGGAGGGCCCTCAGATCACCATGGCGCAGAGCGGTAACAATAATGCCCAAACGATCCCGGTGAACGTTGGGGTGGTTCTTGATCTGGAGACGTGGGTGGGTCAGATGGGATTGAGCTGCATTAAACTTTCTCTCTCTGACTTCTATACTTCAAACCCTTCCTACAAGACTAGGCTCGTCCTCAATGTAAGAGATTCCAAACGAGATGAGGTTGCTGCTGCTGCCGCAGGTTCTCTCTCTCTCTCTCTCTCTCTCTCTCTCTCTGTGGCGTTTTGACTGGTCATAGAGGATGAAGTACTTTATGCAGCTGTTTGTGCGATTTAAGATGAATCTAATTATTGTTCATAATGAGGTGTTTGCCAATCTTATGAAATTTTCATTTTCATTTGAGAAGAATTCCCGCTTAAATTTTCAAGGACACGACAAGATAATATGTGTTCCATTCAAGGCTATATATGCATTCTCACAGCAGAGATTCTCAAAGCCCCAATTTCCAGAGCTCCCAAAAGAAACGACCAACGTTAATTTTGCACTAAACAGCTGTTTAGTGCATTTATCGTCTTCTAATAAAATCAAAGACAACAAAAAGTCGGTACTTAACATTCAATTTGATCTCTTTCACACTGGGAATGAGGAGGGTAACAATATAATCCCCCCAAGTCTTTCGGTCGTACGAGACCGGCATTTTGACGCTTAGCTTGAGAGTGGAGGGGATTCGTGGGTTTTGGTCAATCAACGCCACGCCGACTTCATAACAAGACTGGTCACTGAGAGTAACATTTGACCGTGGAACCTTTTAATTTATTGCCAGATAAAACTTCCCTCCGGAGGGGTGAAGTTTTGTGTTGTTGGGGGCGTGGTTGGGTTGTTTTCCCCTGAGTAAGTGGTTTATCCAATTGTAATAGCTTAAAAAAGATACTTCTTGTGGTTTTGGTCTTGTGGTTTAGGAGTGCAGCACCATTGAAATAGTATTATATTACGGTCGGTCAACAATTGATCTTGGGATAAATACATTGAAAATCTTAAAACTTACCATGAAATTGCAATTGAGTTATAAAACCTTCAAAAAATGTAATTAAGTTCTAAAACTCTTAAAAAGTACTATCAAATCCTAAAACTTATCAAATTAATCCAATTGAATCCTTTTGTTGTTTCGATTTGGTTACTTTTGTAACAAATTTTAAGACTTAATTACACTTTTTGAAGTTTTAAGACTTATTTATACTTTCGTAACAAGTTTTAGGACTTAATTACACTTTCGTGAACAAATCTAGGATTTTTAATGCACTTATCTCATTGATCTTGGAATTGAGAAGTCCACCATCTCTATTATCTCGTATTTCACCAATATACAAATGTACATAGATTTATGGATACAAAATTTGATCTTGATAACAACATGTGAATGGAGGATTTTTGTTTATGGTCTTGGATGGTATAGTAGGACTACTATCATCTACTATATTCTTTGAAGAATATATAGCTCTCTTATGACTCTCGTCCCACTATAAATGTAGTAATATTCTACCAAATTATGTTTGCATAGTGAATCCTATTAGAAATGATCTTGCAAACGATACATACTACGTAGTAAAATAGTCACTTAAGGGGGAAGGCTGATGGAGATAATTTCAAATTATTTTCTTTGGAAACAATATGTACATGGATATCTCTACATAATTTTACTGATTTATTTTTCCAGTTGACCCAAACATCACGGTTAACAAGATTGTCCAAGCTGAGCCAATGATTTATTTCCATGGAAGTTGTGTGTCATTAATGATGAAATAAAACAACTAAGGTTTCCAGTTCCACCAAATAATTGTTACTGCATGAAAGCAGCGGATGCCGAGAGGCTTGATATATAATAAAACTTCACATAGGTCTGACCTCACAAAATTTATACAATTGCAATATGGGGCTTGGATTCTAGAGTGGAATTTTTTGATGCCATGAAATAAAGAAATCAACTTATCTGTCCGGGCCAATTTATCCACTCTTATTTTGTTCTAAATTTACTTTCATGAAAGATTAGTTTCTGATCGGTATACAATATCATATGCCAAAGAATATCAAAGCCAACAACGAATGCCTGCAATCTGGTAAATAATTATAATCTAACTTCAAACTTCTATTTTCCTTTTTCTTAAACGTATTATTTCTATAATACCGCATAAAGTTTTAATTGGCTTCTGATCAATACCATGCCTTTTCCAATAAGAATTTCCACTATGTGCCATATTGTTATTGTTTCTCCATCTTTTTTTTCACCCTTGCAGCACTTGATCTAATAAAGAATAAGCAAGTCCAAGCCATAATAGGACCTCAAGGTTCATTGCAAGCAAACTTCATCATTCACCTTGGAAAAAAATCTCATGTGCCGATCATCTCTTTTTCTGCTACTGGTCCTTCCCTCAGTTCCATTCGGAGTCCTTACTTCATTCGAGCTGCGCAAAATGACTCATCCCAAGTGAATGCCATAAGCGCAGTCGTGCAAGCTTTTGGCTGGAGAGAAGTGGTCCTCATACACGTGGACAATGAGTTCGGAGAAGGCATCATACCTTCTCTTACGGATGCTTTGGAAGAGGTCGACACGCGAGTGTCTTATAGGAGCCTCATTCCTCCTTCGGCCACGGACAGTCAAATCCTGCGGGAACTCAACAAGTTAATGACGATGCAAGCGAGGGTCTTCATAATGCACACGTTACCGACCCTCGGATCTCGGCTATTTGTCATAGCAAAAGAGGTGGAAATGATGACCGATGGTTATGTTTGGATCTTGACTAATGGAATCACTGACCAATTGAGTTCTGTGGATTCATCTGTCGTCACTAGTTCGATGCAAGGAGTATTGGGCATCAACACTTACATCCCGAACACACCAAACCTGAACATCTTCACGGCCCGATGGAAGATGAAATTCCAACGAGACAATCCATCCGTCCTTAATCCTACGTTGAACATTTTTGGATACTGGGCTTATGACGCTGCTCAGGCTCTGGCAATGGCTGTCGAGGAAATGGGCGTGGCTAATTTTACCTTCCAGATGTTTAATGCTTCAATAGATACAACAGATCTCGACATTATTGGGGTCTCTAAAAGAGGTCCGAAACTTCTCCAAGAACTAGCCAATACGACATTCACGGGCCTAACTGGAAATTTTAGACTCGTTCATGGGCAGCTCGAGCGGTCAACATTCCAGATTGTTAATATCAATGGAAATGCAGCAAGAGGGATTGGGTTTTGGACGCAAGAAAATGGGCTGCGAAGAGATTTGTATTCATTAAGCAAAAGTGAATATTCCACTTTGAAGAGTAATCTCAGATCGATAATATGGCCAGGAGATTCCACCTCTAGTCCTACGGGATGGGACATTCCCACAAATGGGAAGAGGCTGAAATTTTTAGTCCCTATGAAGGATGGTTTCCATCAATTCGTGCGGGTGAATTATGATCGTAGCACAAATATATCCAAAGTCACTGGATACTGTATCGACATCTTTGAAGCCATGATAGAAAAATTGCCTTATAGCGTGGCTTATGACCTTATTCCGTTTGCCTTTTCCAATGGAAGTAGCGCGGGCAGTTATGACGACATGATCGATCAAGTATATTACCAGGTGAGCAAGTGCTTGATTTTGTTGGAATACTTGCTGAAACTTACTATGCTAGCATGTCGTTGACAAAGAAACATTCCCATTTTTTTTGTTGGAATAGAATTACGATGGAATCATGGGTGATATAACAATCACTGCAAAAAGATCACTATACGTCGACTTCACTGCACCATATACCGAACCGGGGGTTGCAATGCTTGTGCCATACAAGGACAGCAAGGGCAAGAATGCTTGGGTTTTCTTGAAGCCACTCACTTGGGACCTTTGGTTAACAACCGGATGCTTCTTTGTGTTTATAGCATTCGTCGTGTGGATTCTTGAACACCAAATTAATGAAGATTTCAGGGTGCGGCCAAAGATCAAGTTGGCACGAGCTTTTGGTTCTCATTTTCAATTATGGTCTTTGCACAAAGTAATCATCCTTCACTTTAAAAATCAATTGAACATTGTAATTTACATATTGTTCTTGGATAATTTAGGTGCTTTCCTTAATTTGGATTGCAGGGGAGAGAGTATTAAGCAACCTAGCCAGATTTGTTGTGATCGTGTGGGTTTTCGTGGTACTTATACTAACGCAATGTTATACGGCAAGCTTGAGCTCTCTTTTGGTGGTGCAAAATCTTCAACCAACTGCGAGTGATGTGGATAAGCTCCTTAAGAGTGGAAAAAATGTGGGTTACTTGGAAAACTCTTGCGTTTATGGAATGCTAAAGCAAATGAAGTTCGTTGATTCCAGACTTATATCTTATAAGTCCTCTGAAGAATGCAATGTACTTCTTTCCAAGGGAAGTGAAAAGGGCGGGATTGCGGCAGCATTCGATGAAGTCCCCTACATTAAACTTGCTGTTTCTCAATATTGCGAAAGATATACCATGATCCCAACATTAAGAAGTGCTGGATTTGGCTTTGTAAGTCCTCAATCTCTTAGCCCGAAAAGAAAACCCTCAAAATTTCCTATTACTATGATTATTATTTATTTTTTGTTTGAAAACTCTCATGTCTTGCCTTTCGTTTACAGGTTTTCCCCAAAGGGTCTCCGCTAGTACATGATATTTCCCAAGTAATCCTTCAAGATACTGAAGCGCTTAAAATGACGGAAATCGAAAATAAATGGTTTCCACCGAAATTCGACTGCCTGGATTCTTCCAACAGCTTGGGTCTTGACAATTTTTGGGGCCTATTCTTGATTGCTGGAGCTGCTGCAGTTTTAGCTCTCCTCATCTTCATGGTCATGTTCGTCAAAAGAAACTGGCATGTCGTTGCAAGTCCTTCAGGTTCATTACGGGAGAAATTTTTTACATTGGGAAGAAGATTTTTCGAAAGAGACCTCAACTCCCATACTTCTGAGAAAGCCAGATTTAGAGATAGAAATACGGATGATGGCGACAATGAGATTGCAGCTGTTGAAACTTTGGAAAACACTAACTTCCTTCTGAGTTTGTCAAGAGATTTCAGCCAAAACAATGATGGTATAAACAATGAGCAAGGCACGCCGTCTATAGAACAAGGACTTTCTAATCATGTAGACGAAGGGTGCCCCAACGAGTGACAAACATCGATTTTACAAATGTAAGAGGTACATGCCTCTGACAACTTTAGATATTAAACTTTAAATTTTTACTTGTTGAACTTTTTACTTCTAGACGATAATAATTTCCCCCTCATTCTCTTCTCATGTAAGCACTACTATTGCTACTGCTTATCGTCTAATCACAGACAATGTAATGAAAGATAGATGCTTCTCAAAGCATTTTTCAGAGGACATTACATGCATGTATTAGCTTCTCTTATTCTATAATGTCTTAGCAATGAAAGTATTTATTTTTATTTCAACAACTTGCTCAAAATGTGTTAATTTAGTAACAAAAGATGACTTCTTGAAAATATCTAACATGTATAATGAGAAAGTTCGGTAGAATAGGCTTCAATGGCTGAAGACCTGTCAAAATCCTATGTTTTCCTCTTTTATATAAAGAAACATGATCAATTGACCCAATGACATGTAAAGTGCTCCTAAGTATTCACTTTATTATTTAACCATTCTATTTAACTAAAGGAATCCATTAACATCTGAATTTGGTCTAATTAGAGCCAACTCAATTCGGCCCATCACTCTCCAGCCCATCCAAAAAACCAGTCCAATTTGATCATCCTCCACCCAGGAGCCCAAGTCCATCAAACGCTTGACCTTGGCTCACGGCCTATGAGATGGCCCTCTATTCCTTAAAGCCGGTTCTCTCTCTTGATGAAGGTTCAAGTTCTGTTGGAACGTGGTTTATACTCCCTATTGATAGATATAGTTGTTTATTGCATATAAATATTAGAGAGCGACCTCAATCCCTGAATAAAAATATTAAATTAAATTACATAATATATAATTTTTGGAGCATTCATCATATAATTTAGTTAATGCATTTACATTGGACTGGCAGCAGAAGGATTCTAGTGAATAGTTCTAAGCTTAATTGAGTTAATTAGACTAAACATATAAAAAAAAATTCAAGTTCAGCCCATTATCTTTTAAGTGACCGCGGATTGGTCGCATCAGTGCATATTTGTTATTATTATTTAAAAAAAAAAGATTTTTGATGGAAGCGTGTGCTTGAGAAAGAAGCATCAAACATGGGGATATTTTTGCTTTAAAACAAGAAATAAAGCAAAAATGAAATAAAGCAAATATGAATGACCAAATATTTGGATTAACATGAGAAGCAAGAATTTAAAATCGGAACAAGATAAAAAGAAGTATTGTGCATATATGGTCCATTCACGGCAAGATCTAAAGGAAGAATGGGGCAAAGCAATGTTCTGTCCAGAGGAAAAATAGTCAAAGATGCACAATCACCACAAAGTAGACTTGTTTGAAATGGGTGAGTTGGGTCGGATTTTGGTCCGATCATAAATGATCCCACCAAATCAATCAATTTAACTCGTTTATGGCCCATTTATCGTAGTGCAAAATTCTTAACCCATATCCAACCCATTTTACTAAATCCAGGAAAGTTTCTTTCTTATGATTTTAGAAAAAAAATGATATTGCATAACACTTTCATGCAATACAAATCTAGTTGACAATTTTATGTCAAATGAGGGACTATCAATTCGAAAGGGCTTTCTACTCACTTTCATGGAAAATGCTATTTTATCCTAACCATTAATGTAGGATTTACGAGAATCACATCATCTCACTGTCATCATGTCGACAAGAGTCTGAGTATTCTCGTAAGTGGTATGATTTTACCAATCTGAGAGGTCTTTGTTGGGATGGTAATATAGGCTTGGTTAGCGGCTTGACAAAGGGGACTATCAAGGCCAATGCTTATAAAAACGCCGTACGATCATCTCTGGGTTTATAAGTCAAGAACCCTATAGAAATGAAAAAGAAATAATCTTACTCGTACTTCTTGAGTGATGCTTATAAACATATGAATTTCTACGTTAATTCAAATGCCTTAAAGGGACACAATGTAGACTCGGCTTATGGGTTGAGAAACTAAGGGATTCAAAAATGTGCAAAAGAGTGAGAGTTGGTGATTATCTCGGCATTGTCACAATCAAGATCATGAAACAACTAATATACATTTTTTAAGGAATAACTGTGCAAACACTATATCATGGCACCGTGAGAATATGGACACAAAACTTTAGGAAGTAAGGGAACATATAGGCAATCGCTTGGAAGCAGTTATGGCACAACTACTAGAAATACTATCGTCCATCTACTAAAGGCTCATTGTACAAATTAAACAAATTTGATATCTTTTAATATCTTTACTTTACCCGCTAAACTTTTATTTTTCAGATTCGCATTATCAATGAAATTCCAACATGTATCTTTATCTCGACATACTCAGGCTTTCTTGTCAATTAAGTTTTGGCAGAGTTTGTTTATATTTGGTTCGCTTGTAATGGTTGTACTTTCCGAACCTTGATTCTCTTATTTGCTTGGATATTTCATATCCGGAGTCAACACAGAACTTGTTTTCCTCTTATAAAACTAAAAAACGACTTTCAATAAAGCCTATTTCATTTGTGGGAGAAATTCCAGCAAAATAGTTGCTCTAACTTGTATTCTAATTATTAATTTATAAATCACCTTACAATGTGGACGGGATACTGAAAGACTGTTCTTTCAACTTTTTTTTTTTTTTACCTATCTGACTTCCGATTGGATTTGAACCTTGAAAATCTTGTCAAAATGGGAAAACGGTAACTATTTTTCTAGGTTACATCAAATTAATTTTGTCGCTTTTGATCTTACTTCATCGGCCGTTGTGAGACTAAAGAAGACCCACTTGAAAAAGAAATTTGATTTCGCATTGGAAAGTGCACAATGCAATCACTTCAGAGAATTATTGAGTAACTTTCTTCGAACGGCGTTGAATCCTATCCCAGAATTATCAACTAAATTGCTCAATTATTAATTCTTGGTAAGCTTCCTCCATCGAGGGAACCTACCGTCCAGCCAATCAATCATTCAGCAGCCGATTAGAACTATGATGTCTTTGTTATGAACAAAGTCACATCATTTACCAAGACGCCTTATCGAACCCATCGACCATTTTTTGGAATTTTACTGATTTTTTGGATTGGACAGAACTAACTACGACGACGGAGGGCCATTCAAACTCTCCCGGATTTCTATCCATCTCTCTATGAAAAAGGTGGTTCGGATTGGCGATGGCCGCAGTGGTGACTCGAGTGGACGATGGTGGAGATGACGGCATTGAGGGGTGGTGGAGATGGCGGTGATGTGTGGTGGTGTATGGTGGTGTACGGTGGTGTGGGCGGTGGTGATGGGGTGATGGGGGTGACGTAGGTGATGGTGGTGGGGATGGGTTTGATGGTAGTGGAAAGAAAATGAGGGAGTTTGAGGAAAAAGGAAAACTAAAGGAGGAGGGGGAGAAAGGCGTGAGGGAAGGAGGTGGAATGAAGTGGAGGTGGAGAAGGAGAGAAGGGAGGATGGGCGGTCTGCAGAGGGAGGAGACGCGAGTGGAAGGGGGACAAAAGAGAGAGAAGAGAAGAAAAAGAAAGAAAGAAAATACAAAAGATTTCTCGAGATAGTCCTCAAAATCTCATCATACTCTTCACTCACACTTCCTTAAAACCCTCTTGTATTATATCCGCACTTTTCTTTTTATTTTTAATTTCATAAAAACAATCTTTTTAGTCCAAAAATTTCAATTTTGCCTCTTGATCCGATTTTTTTTTCCGGTCTCCAATTTTTGTCCGATAATTCCTTTTTCTGAAAATTTTGAACTCGCCAATAATTTGACGGACGATGAGACGATATCTAATAATTTAATCTCGAAATTCTCAAAAGTTTGGTACCCAAAATTGAATTAAATTTTCATGATTAAAAATCAATCGAACGCGATTTTAATACGACCTAATTTATCTAGTGGCTTTTAAGTTTTAAGGGTTCTCGCACGGTTGACCCGTGGTCGATAATTTTCAATCAACATTTGTACCTCTTCGAATCATGGATGACCCTTGGTTGTAATGTAATCACGTACCTTGAATATAAGATCAATAGAAAATTGGTTTATCGTCGTTCGACGCGAGTATTGTAATCATGTAGAATTACCCACGAATCGACTACGTAGTTTTGTCGAATCGATTTATATACGTTTCGTAATTGACTTATAACAGTGTAGTATTGACCTCTGTTAATCCTTATGGTTGAGCAATCGATTTCTGATTGAATTCTCTGATCTTTCACATTTTACCCATTTACAGTATTATCCAATAGATTAGTTAACTTGAGTGATTAGGTCAAAGTAAAGTAACTATAAGTGTATCAACGAAATAATCATTTTATATATTTTGAAATAGGGATCAAATTTCGGGATATCGCACAATCCCTGTCATGTTACTTGCATCATTGGATTGGAAATGAAAATATTTCTTTTATCTTTTATGATAACTTGATAACGAGACCCAAAACAGAATTTTAAAAGCTTATTGACTTGTGTCTACTATAAAATACACTAGTATGATTCCTGGCTTTTCCTGTATAAGAAAAAACCAATCAACCAATTTGTTATCTAAGTACGCAACTAATTTTACATCTATAGATTTCTTAGCCCACACAAAAGAGAAAACCCCACATAGTTTCGTTTTCTTAGAGGGGAAACCAGAGCTAATAGCGCATGATGTCATTGATTAGGAAGCACCGACACTTTTCAGAAACCTTCGTATCATGTCGGACACTTCGACACATGTCCGACTTTCTCTAACACTCTCTAATACTCGGTCAACAAGTATCAAAAATCCGACACCTAATTAACTCTCCCAACACTCTTCAACACTCAACTTTGGAAATTTTAAAAAATTTCAATAAATGAGGACCAAAATGTAAATATGTAAAAAAAAAAGAAATAATAAAAATAACAAAATGGGAAAGAAGAAAAACTTAATCTTCTCTTCTCTTCGACTCTCACCTCCTGTGACACACAATTTAACTCACCAGTTTATTTTTTCCCTTCTTTTCCGACACACTCGAACATGCAAGTCCATGATGTGGATTGCTTGCTTCTTTTTTTTTTTTTTGGATTATTGAAATGAAATTTAATTTGTCAAATTGAAACAATAAATGATACTAACAAAGTATTGATTAATATTTTTAGTGTAAATTCATTCTATGCTTATTATTATTTTTTTTTTTTTTTTTTTTTTTTTATTTGTGAACTTGAATTAAATTATTTGATAAAAATGATAATTATAAAACGTGTCCCAACGTTTCAAAATTCTCCATTTTTGGAAAATTAATGTATCGACGTATCGTGTCGTGTCGCGTGTCATGTATTGGTGTCGGTGCTACTTAGGTCACCAAGAAGGTTGCAAAAGGACAATTGCAATCCTTTTTCAAATCCGCGTAAGGAAAAGGTTCCTTGCATTCTTTCAAAGCCGCGTGAAGAAGAATTTATTCTGGCATTTTGTCGGGGGTACAAAGGCAAAATCTCATCCAAGAATAGACTGAGATGGGGAGAAAATTTGAATTTATGTGTTGGCTTCCCATTTCACCATCCTCGTATTGCTTTCGCATTACAAATTAGTTATGGGGCCCGTCCACGTGAGCAACCTTTGAATGGGATTTCCATGCTTTTCCCCATTATAAATACATCGTCGTCGTCGTCGTATCTTCCAAGTCTCTCTCATGCAAAAAACGCACACTTTGCCTTATCCCGAAACCCTTTTCAATGGTTCCTCCAAGAGTCTCGTCCGATGCTGAAAAGCTCCTCCTTTTGGCTCTCGCCTTTTTCACAATCGTTACGACTTTCAGGGAGGGCCCTCAGATCACCATGGCGCAGAGCGGTAACAATAATGCCCAAACGATCCTGGTGAACGTTGGGGTGGTTCTTGATCTGGAGACGTGGGTGGGTCGGATGGGATTGAGCTGCATTAACCTTTCTCTCTCTGACTTCTATACTTCAAACCCTTCCTACAAGACTAGGCTCGTCCTTAATGTAAGAGATTCCAAACGAGATGGGTTTGCTGCTGCTGCCACAGGTTCTCTCTCTCTCTCTCTCTCTCTCTCTCTCTCTCTCTCTCTCTCTCTCTGGCGTTTTGACTGGTCATAGAGGATGAAGTACTTTATGCAGCTGTTAGTGCGATTTAAGATGAATCTAATTATTGTTCATAATGAGGTGTTTGCCAATGTTATGAAATTTTCATTTTCATTTGAGAAGAATTCCCGGTTAAATTTTCAAGGACACGACAAAATAATGTGTGATCCATTCAAAGCTATATGCATTCTCACAGCAGAGATTCTCAAGCCCCAATTTCCAGAGCTCCCAGAAGAAACGACCAACGTTAATTTTGCACTAAACAGCTGTTTAGTGCATTATCTCCAAGGGGGCTTTGATCATTGTGAAAAAGAAGTCGTTATCATCTTCTAATAAAATCAAAGACGAACAAAAAGTCGGTCCTAGACATTCAATTTGATCTATTTCACACTGGGAACGAGGAGGGTAACAATATAATCCCCCAGGTCTTTTCGTCGTACGAGACCGTAGGGGTGTGCAATAGAATCGGGACTCACCCGGACCGCCCGGAACCGGTGGTTCTCGAGGGAACCGGTCTGGTTCTTAGTTCCATGGGCGGATCCGTCCACCCGCCCATCCGAACCGGACCGATTATATTAAAATAATATATTAATTTTTAATACTAAAAAATAAAATTACAAATTAACAAACCCAAATCAAATAATTAAAAATAATAATTAAAGTGGGAAAAAAAGTCCAAAGTGCACCAAATGGAGAGGCGTTGATCTCCAGTCAAACCAAATGGAGAGGCATTGAAGCTAAAAAGTCCAAACCGCACCTTGACAAAACGTCGAGCAATTGGTGGGCAAAAAGCAAGCACGTGAAGAAGTAGGGCTGCAGGAGGAGGAGAAGAAGAATAGGCCAGGCGGTGAAGAACCAACAATTTTGGTTGAAAACCAAAGTTGTTTCCCGTCAAGATTGGAGCTTTCGAGAAAATAATATTATTATTATTGTGAGACTGGTTCCATGGATCCACTCGGGAACCAAACCAGACCGGCGGTCTGGTTCTTAGGTGGATCCATGCAACTAATAGGTGGATCTTAGTTCCAATTTTTCGGAACTGATCCTTAACGGATGGTTCCTAGTTCTAGGTCAGGAACTGCCCACCCGGACCATGCACACCCCTACGAGACCGGCATTTTGACGCTTAGCTTGAGAGTGGAAGGGATTCGTGGGTTTTGGTCAATCAACGCCACGTGGACTTCATAACAACACTGGTCATTAAGAGTAACATTTGACCGCGGAACCTCTTAATTTATTGCCAGATAAAACTTCCCTCCGGAGGGTGGAGTTTTGTGTTGTTGGGGGCGTGGTTGGGTTGTTTTTCCCTAAGGGGTGGTTTATCCAATTGTAATAGCTTAAAAGAGATACTTCTTGTGGTTTTGGTCTTTGTGGTTTGAAGAGTGCGGCACCATTGAAATAGTATTGTATTACGGTCGGTCAACAATTAATCATGGGATAAATGTATTGAAAATCTTAAAACTTATCATGAAATTATAATTAAGTTATAAAACCTTCAAAAAATGTAATTAAATCCTAAAATTTTTAAAAAGCGCTATCAAATTATAAAACTTATCAAATTGATCTAATTGAATCCTTTTTGTTATTTGGATTTCAATCACACTTTCGTAACAACTTTTAGGACTTATTACACTTTTTGAAGTTTTAAGACTCAATTATATTTTCGTAATAAGTTTTAGAACTCAATTACACATTCGTAAAAATATCTAAGATTTTTAATGCACTTATCTCATTGATCTTAGAATTGAGAAGTCCACCATCTCTATTATCTTGTATTTCACCAATATACAAATGTACATAGATTTATGGATACAAAATTGGATCTTGATAACAACGTGTGAATGGAGGATTTTTGTTTATGGTCTTGGATGGTATAGTAGGACTACTATCATCTATTCTATTCTTTGAAGAATATATAGCTCTCTTAGGACTCTCGTTCCACTATAAATGTAGTACTACCAAACTATGTCTGCATAGTGAATCCTGTTAGAAATGATCTTGCAAACGATACTTACTACGTAGAAAATAGCCACTTCAGGGGGAAGGCTGATGGAGATCATTTCAAATTATTTTCTTTGGAAAAATATGTATATGGTGCATATCTCTACATAATTTTACTGATTTATTTTTCCAGTTGACCCAAACATCATGGTTAACAAGATTGTTCGAGCTGAGCCAATGATTTATTTCCAAGGAAGTTGTGCGTCATTAATGAGGAAATAAAACAACTAAGGTTTCCAGTTCCACCAAATAATTGTTAATGCATGAAAGCAACGGATGCCGAGAGGCTTGATATATAATAAAACTTCACATAGGTCTGACCTCACAAAATTCATACAATTGCAATATGGGGCTTGGATTCTAGAGTGGAATTTTTTGATGCCATGAAATAAAGAAATCAACTTATCTGTCTGGGCCAATTTATCCACTCTTATTTTGTTCTAAATTTACTTTCATGAAAGATTAGTTTCTGATCGGTATGCAATATCATATGCCAAAGAATATCAAAGCCAACAACGAAAGCCTACAATCTGGTAAATAATTATAATCCAACTTCAAACTTCTATTTTACTTTTTTCTTAAACGTTATATTTCTATAATACCGCATAAAGTTTTAATTGGCTTTTGATCAATACCATGCCTTTTACAATAAGAATTTCCATTATGTGTCATATTGTTATTGTTTCTCCATCTTTTTTCACCCTTGCAGCACTTGATCTAATAAAGAATAAGCAAGTCCAAGCCATAATAGGACCTCAAGGTTCATCGCAAGAAAACTTCATCATTTACCTTGGAAACAAATCTCATGTGCCGATCATCTCTTTTTCTGCTACTGGTCCTTCCCTCAGTTCCATTCGGAGTCCTTACTTCATTCGAGCTGCGCAAAATGACTCATCCCAAGTGAATGCCATAAGCGCAGTCGTGCAAGCTTTTGGCTGAGAGAAGTGGCCCTCATATACGTGGACAATGAGTTCGGAGAAGGCATCATACCTTCTCTTACGGATGCTTTGGAAGAGGTCGACACACGAGTGTCTTATAGGAGCCTCATCCCTCCTTTGGCCACGGACAGTCAAATCCTGGAGGAACTCTACAAGTTAATGATGATGCAAGCGAGGGTCTTCATAATGCACATGTTACCTACCCTCGGATCTCGGCTATTTTTCAAAGAAAAAGAGGTGGGAATGATGAGTGAAGGTTATGTGTGGATCTTGACTAATGGAATGGCTGACCAATTGAGTTCTGTGGATTCATCTGTTGTCACTAGTTCGATGCAAGGAGCATTGGGCATCAACACTTACATCCCGAACACACCAAACCTGAACAACTTCATGGTCCGATGGAAGATGAAATTCCAACAAGACAATCCATCCATCCTTAATCCTACGTTGAACATTTTCGGATACTGGGCTTATGACGCTGCTCAGGCTCTGGCAATGGCTGTCGAGGAAATGGGCGTGGCTAATTTTACCTTCCAGATGTTTAATGCTTCAATAGATACAACAGATCTCGACATTATTGGGGTCTCTAAAAGTGGTCCGAAACTGGGCTGCTAACATATTTGTATTCATTCAGCAATGGACATGCAGCAAGAGGGATTGGATTTTGGACGCAAGAAAATGGGCTGCTAAGATATTTGTATTCATTCAGCAAAAGTAAATATTCCACTTCAAAGAGTAATCTTGGATCGATAATATGGCCAGGAGATTCCACCTCTATTCCTAAGGGATGGGACATTCCCACAAATGGGAAGAGGCTGAAAATTTTAGTCCTTGTGAAGGACGGTTTCAATCAATTTGTGCAGGTGATTCCTGATCGTAGCACAAATAAATCCAAAGTCACTGGATACTGTATCGACATCTTTCAAGCCATGATAGATAAATTGCCTTATGTTGTGGCTTATGACCTTATTCCTTTTGCCTTTTCCAATGGAAGTAGCATGGGCAGTTACGACGACATGATCGATCAAGTATTTTACCAGGTGAGCAAGTGCTTGATTTTGTTGGAATACTTGCTGAAACTTACTATGCTAGCATGTCGTTGACAAAGAAACTTTCCCTTTTTTTTTTTGTTGGAATAGAATTACGATGGAATCATGGGTGATATGACAATCACTGCAAACAGATCACTATACGTGGACTTCACGACACCATACACCGAACCGGGGGTCGCAATGCTTGTGCCATACAAGGACAGCAAGGGCAAGAATGCTTGGGTTTTCTTGAAGCCACTCACTTGGGACCTTTGGTTAACAACCGGATGCTTCTTTGTGTTTATAGCATTCGTCGTGTGGATTCTTGAACACCAAATTAATGAAGATTTCCAGGGTTCGGCCGGGCATCAAGTTGGCACGAGCTTTTGGTTCTCATTTTCAATCATGGTCTTTGCACAAAGTAATCACCCTTCACTTTAAAAAATCAATTGAACATTGTAATTTACATATTGTTCTTGGATAATTTAGGTGCTTTCCCTCAATTTGGATTGCAGGGGAGAGAGTATTAAGCAACCTAGCCAGATTTGTTGTGATCGTGTGGGTTTTCGTGGTACTTATACTAACGCAATGTTATACGGCAAGCTTGAGCTCTCTTTTGGTGGTGCAAAATCTTCAACCTACTGTGGTTGATGTGGATAAGCTCCTTAAGAGTGGAGAAAATGTGGGTTACTTGGAAAACTCTTTTGTTTATGGAATGCTAAAGCAAATGAAGTTCAATGATTCCAGACTTATATCTTATAAGTCCTCTGAAGAATGCGATGTGCTTCTTTCCAAGGGAAGTCAAAAGGGCGGGATTGCAGCAGCATTCGATGAAGTCCCCTACATTAAACTTGCCGTTTCTCAATATTGCTAAAGATATACCATGATCCCGACATTAAGAAGTGCTGGATTTGGCTTTGTGAGTCCTCAATCTCTTAGCTCCGAAAAGAAAACCCTCAAAATCTCCTATTACTAGGATTATTATTTATTTTTTTGTTTGAAAACTCTCATGTCTTGCCTTTCGTTTGCAGGTTTTCCCCAAAGGGTCTCCGCTAGTACCTGATATTTCCCGAGTAATCCTTAATGATACTGAAGTGCTTAAAATAATGGAAATCGAAAATACATGGTTTCCATCGAAATCCAACTGCCTGGATTCTTCCAACAGCTTGGGTCTTGACAGTTTTTGGGGCCTATTCTTGATTCTTTGGAGCTACTGCAGTCTTAGCTCTCCTCATCTTCATGGTCATGTTCGTCAAAAGAAATTGGCATGTCGTTGCAAGTCCTTCAGGTTCATTACGGGAGAAATTTGTTACATTGGGAAGAAGATTTTACGAAAGAGACCTCAACTCTCGTACTTTTGAGAAAGCCAGATTTAGAGATAGAAATACGGATGATGGCGACAATGAGATTGCAGCCGTTGAAACTTTGGAAAACACTACCTTCTCTGAGGCTGTCAAGAGATATCGGCCAAAACAATGATGATATAAACAATGAGCAAGGCACGCCGTCTGCAGAACAAGGACTTTCTAATCATGTAGACAAAGGGTGCCCCGACGAGTGACAAACATCGATTTTACAAATGTAAGTGTAGAGAGGTACGTGCCTCAACAACTTTAGATATTAAACTTTAAATTTTTTTACTTGTTGAACTTTGTACTTCTAGACGATAATAATTTCACCCTCATTCTCTTCTCATGTAAGCACTATTATTGCTACTGCTTATCGTTTAATCACAAACAATGTAACGAAAGATAGATGCTTCTCAAAGCATTTTCCAGAGGACATTACATGCATGTATTAGCTTCTCTTATCCTTTAATGTCTTAGCAATGAAAGTATTTATTGTTATTTCAACAACTAGCCCAAAGTGTGTTAATTTAGTAACAAAAGATGACTTCCTAAAAATATCTAACATGTATAATGAGAAAGTTCAATAGAATAGGTTTCAATGGTTGAAGAACCTGTCAAAATCCTATGTTTTCCTCTTTTATATAAAGGGACATGATCAATTGATCCAATGACATGTAAAGTGCTCCTAAGTATTCACTTTATTATTTAACCATTCTATTTAACTAAAGGAATCCATTAACATCTGAATTTGGTCTAATTAGAGCCAACTCAATTCGGCCCATCACTCTCCAGCCCATCCAAAAAACCAGTTCCAATTCGATCATCCTCCGCCCAGCAGCAGAAGTCCATCAAACGCTTGACCTTGGCCCACGGCCTATGAGATGGCCCTCTATTCCTTAAAGCTGGTTCTCTCTCTTGCTGAAGGTTCAAGTTTTGTTGGAACGTGGTTTATACTCCGTATTGATAGATATAGTTGTTTATTGCATATAAATATTAGAGAGCGACCCCAATCCTTGAACAAAAATATTAAATTAAATTATGTAACATATAATTTTAGGAGCATTGATCATATAATTTAATTAATGCATTTAGATTGGACTGGCAGCAAGAGGATTCTAGTGAATAGTTCTAAGCTTAATTGAGTTAATTGGACTAAACCTATAAAAAAAAATTCAAGTTCAGCCCATTATCTTTTAAGTGGCCGCGGATTGGTAGCAGCAGTTCATATTTGCTATTATTATTAAAAAAATAAAAAGATTTTTGATGGAAGCGTGTGCTTGAGAAAGAAGCATCACACATGGGGATATTTTTGCTTTAAAACAAGAAATAAAGCAAAAATGAATGACTGTTAACATGAGAAGCAAGAATTTAAAATCGGAACAAGACAAAAGGAAGTATTGTGCATATATGGTCCATTCACGGCAAGATCTAAAGGAAGAAGGGGGCAAAGCAATGTTCTGTCCAGAGGAAAAATAGTCAAAGATGCAAAATCACCACAAAGTAGACTTGTTTGAAACGGGTGAGTCGGGTCGGATTTTGGTCCGATCATAAATGATCCCACCAAATCAACCTATTTAACTCGTTATGGCCCATTTATCATTCTTAACCCATATCCAACCCATTTTACTAAATCCAGGAAAGTTTATTTCTTATGATATTAGAAAAAAAATGATATCACATAACACTTTCATGCAATACAAATCTAGTTGACAATTTTTATGTCAAACGAGGGACTATCAATTCGAAAGGGCTTTCTACTCACTTTCATGGAAAATGCTATTTTATCCTAACCATTAATGTAGGATTTACAAGAATCATATCATCTCACTGTCATTATGTTGACAAGAGTTTGAGTATTCTCGCAAGTGGTATGATTTTACCAATCTGAGAGGTCTTTGTTGGGATAGTAATACAGGCTTGGTTAGCGGCTTAACAAAGGGGACTATCAAGGTCAATGCTTATAAAAGAAATGTCGTGCGATCATCTCTGGGTTTATAAGTCAATAACCCTATAGAAATGAAAAAGAAATAATATTACTCGTATTTCTTGAGCAATGCTTATAAACATATGAATTTCTACGTTAATTCAAATGCCTTAAAGGGACACAATGTAGACTCGGCTTATGGGTTGAGAAACTAAGGGATTCAAAAATGTGTAAAAGAGTGAGAGTTGGTGATTATCTCAGCATTGTCACAATCAAGATCATGAAACAACTAATATACATTTTTTAAGGAATAACTATGCAAACACTATATCATGGCACCGTGAGAATATGGACACAAAACTTTAGGAAGTAAGGGAACATATAGGCAATCGCTTGGAAGCAGTTATGGCACAACTACTAGAAATACTATCGTCCATCTACTAAAGGCTCATTGTACAAATTAAACAAATTTGATATCTTTTAATATCTTTACTTTACCGCGCTAAACTTTTATTTTTCAGATTCGCATTATCAATGAAATTCCAACATTTATCTTTATCTCAGCATACTCAGGCTTTCTTGTCAATTAAGTTTTGGCAGAGTTTGTTTATATTTGGTTTGCTTGTAATAGTTGTACTTTCCGAGCCTTGATTCTCTTATTTGCTTGGATATTTCACGGAGTCAACACAGAACTTGTTTTCCTCTAATAAAACCAAAAACGACTTTCAATAAAGCCTATTTCATTTGTGGGAGAAATTCCAGCAAAATAGTTGCTCTAACTTGTATTCTTATTATTAATTTATAAATCACCTTACGGATACTGATAGACTGTTCTTTCAACTTTTTTTGTTGACCTATCTAACTTCTGATTGAATTTGAACCTTGAAAATCTTGTCAAAATGGGAAAACGGTAACTATTTTTTCCAAGTTACATCAAATTAATTTTGTCACTTTTGATCTTACTTCATCGGCCATTGTGAGACTAAAGAAGACCCACTTGAAAAAGAAATTTGATTTCGCATTGGAAAGTGCACAATGCATCATTTCAAAGAATTATTGAGTAACTTTCTTCAAACGACGTTGAATCCTCTCCCATAATTATCAACTAAGCTGCTCAATTATTAATTCTTGGTAAGCTTTTTCCATCGAGGGAACCTACCGTCCAGCCAATCAATCATTCAGTAGCCGATTATAACTATGATGTCTTCTCTTATGAAAAAAGTCATGTCATTTACCAAGACGCCTTATCGAACCCATCGACCATTTTTTGGAATTTTATAGATCCTTTGGATTGGATTGGACAGAACTAACTACGACGACGGAGGGCCATTCAAACTCTTCCGGATTTCTATCCATCTCTCTATAAAAAAATGTGGTTCAGATTGGCGATGGCTGCAGTGGTGACTCGAGAGGACGACGGTGAAGATGACGGCGGTGAGCGGTGGTGGAGATGGCGGTGATGTGTGGTGGTGAATGGTGGTGGTGTATGAAAGAATGGCCGAAGGAAGCAAGAAGCGTAGCAAGAGGATGAAAATGTGTAGAGAGATTTTCTATTACTTCAGTTGTCATCAATGTACAATGATTTGTAATTATAATACACGATGTACATAGAGAAAGGAAATAAAATATTCTACAAATATTCTATAAATCAATCCTAAATCAATCCTATCAAAATGGATCAATTAGATCAAATTAGATCAATCCTGCGGATCTTCAGGCATATCTTCCAACACTCCCCCTCAAGCTGGTGGCTTGTAAATATCCAAGACGCCTAGCTTGCTTAATAGATATGCATGTTGTCTCGAACATAAAGTTTTGGTGAAAATGTCCGCCGGTTGTTCAGCGGTTAGAATCCCTCTTGTTTCGATTACCCCTTCTTGGATTTTCTCCCGAGTGAAATGACAATCCACATCTATATGCTTGGTTCTTTCGTGCATTACGGGGTTGGCTACAAGCTTCAGTGCTAACTTATTATCACAAAATAATTTTGTTGGCCCTTTTACCTGTACTCCGAGATCTCCAAGCAGACCTCGTATCCATACAATCTCACATGTGGTCTTTTCCATGGCCCTATATTCCGCTTCGGCTAAGGACAAAGAAACCATTGCCTGCTTCTTAGTTTTCCAAGAAAGAAGTGATTCCCCCAATTTAATGCAAAATCCAGAAATAGATCTTCGACTCATGGGGCAAGTTGCATAATATGCATCACAATATGCTATCATTTCCATGTTGCATTTTTTGGATAAAAGTATTCCCAATCCTGGACAACTCTTCAAATATTTTACAACTTTCAGAGCAGCATTCATGTGAGATTCTTTTGGCTTGTGCATAAATTGGCTGAGATTTTGCACTGCATATGATATATCATGTCTGGTCATAGTCAAATATATGAGTTTTCCAATGAGCTTCTGATAACTTGACGGATCTTCAAGAATAGGATCATCTTGAGATGTAACATGATCTGCTGCAATCAATCTGGTATTTTGCTCAATTGGAATGACTGCTGGTTTGCACCCTAATAATCCTGTTCTTGATATCCCGTGAGAAGATATTTAGGACATATGGGGAATTTTGAGATTTGTTGGAGACAATCA
This sequence comes from Eucalyptus grandis, assembly GCF_016545825.1. Lineage (NCBI taxonomy): Eukaryota > Viridiplantae > Streptophyta > Magnoliopsida > Myrtales > Myrtaceae > Eucalyptus > Eucalyptus grandis. The sequence goes on along the minus strand of NC_052614.1, from coordinate 3,456,197 downwards.
AATCCTCTTCCTTTGCTTGGAATGGGAAGATATTTTCATGAAAAATGACATCTTTGCTTACAAAAAAATTCCCTGTTGATTGATCAAGGACACGATACCCTTTCTGCAGGTTGGGATAACCCATAAATATGCATCGTTTGGCACGTGGAGTCATCTTGTCCCGAGTTCCCAAAGTTGCAGTATAGCATAAACAACCGAATACTCTTAAATGATCAACTACTGGTTTTTTACCATAAAGTAATTCGAAAGGTGATTTACCAGCCAGTATACGAGGTGGCATCCAGTTGAAGAGGTAAGCTGCAGTAAGAATACAATCTCCCCAATGAACATCTGGAATGGATCCTTGAAACTTTAGTGCTCTTGCGACCTCCAACAGATGACGATGTTTCCGTTCTACCACTCCATTTTGTTGTGGAGTGTATACACATGAGCTTTCATGGAGAATCCCATGAGATAAGAAAAGTGAGCGGCATTCATGGTTAAAAAATTCTTTTCCATTGTAAGTGCGGATCCGTCGTATGGACTTTCCAAACTGATTTTTGGTCAGAATGATAAAGGATTTAATATTAGAAGGAACTTGAGCTTTGGACTACATAAGAAATATCCAGGTAGCACGGGAGTAATCATCTACAATAGTGAGGAAATAACGTGAACCATCACGATGTGTTGTGTGATATGGTCCCCAAACGTCCACATGGATTAGTGGAAAAATATCATTAGAATGGCTTTTACTGACAGGAAAAGGTGTGCGAGACTGCTTTGCCATGGGAGATATATGACATTTAGAGCAAGGAAAAAAAGCACTATGACCCATTCTTGAATGCAAAAGAAAGGTTTTATCATCGGTAGCAGTATTACACAATGACATTTTATTTGAAGCAACAAATGAAAGATCAAGATGATTTGGAGATTCATCCCCAAAAAAACAATCCTTCTGAGAGATTACCCAAGCCCATCAGCTTGCCAGTCAAAAGGGCTTGGAAAAAATAGCTGTCAGAATTAAAGAGTACTCGACAGGAATTTTCTTTGCATACTTTGGAGACAGAAATAAGATTGAATTGAAATTGAGGCACATAGAGGACATTTCGGAGGGTAATTTGGGGACTCAGCTGAACAGTGCCTATCAAAGTGACATTGGTGATATCTCCATTTGGCAGTTGCACAGAAATAGGTATATCTAATTTCTTATGCTTAGTAGAGAAAAAAATATTATCACAAACAATGTGATCACTTGCTCCTGAGTCCACTATCCATGCCTTTCTTGAAATAGAATTTATCAGGCAATAAGATATACCTGAAAAGCTTCCTCATTTGTTCGTGATTTTTGCCTTTTGTAAAGCCTGCATCAACTGTGCATATTGCCCATAGGTAATTGGGTGATCATTGCGAGACCAATAACTTGGTAAGCTGCAGAATATTCCCTCTTTTTCTTTTCTCCTGACTTTCCATGCAATTTCCAACAATTATCAAAAGTGTGATGTGGACGTTTGCAGTACTCACAATACAATTTACCTCTCCCTTTGGAATTTTGGCCAAAATTCCTTGAAGATGCCGAAATAATCTGACCGTCCCATGCTTTTCTCGTGGAATAATACCCGCCGTCCAATCCCCTTTTCGCAGGATGATATCCGCCGTCGGATTCAGCCGACAGATCGAGCTCCTGGACAACGTCAGATCACCGCGGAGGATCTCGAGCCGTTCGCTCCCCCCTTTTTAAAGCTTCTTTTGCCGCTCCCTTGTAACCCCAGTGCCTCTTTGTCTCGCGTTAGGGTTTTGAACCCCGAATCTCGCCGCTCCCCGCGAATGGCGAGAGTGATGCTATCGCTTCCTCGCGTTTGTTCTGGAGCCGTGAGTCGCTAGTTTTCCTCCTGGATAGCTAGCTGAAAAATCCTCCCGAGAGGAGGAATCGAATCCATCGCCAGGATCTGCGAGTGGAACGTCAGGTAACTCTTGTTCAAAATCAGGAGAAACCGAGTGGTTTTCTCTCTCCTTTATAGATCTATATTGTTCGAGGGTTTGCCGGTCCCTCGAGTTTCTCTTCCGCGGCCTCGAGCTCGTTCCGGAGCGATGAGAGTTTATTGTAACACGCCGTGATGCTCATGTTTCCTTGTTTGAGATCGCGAGTTCCGCATGAGGGAAAAAATCTTAGCCCTATCTAATTTCCCATTCATTTCGTTGATATTGTCCCACATTTTTTTGGTGTCTTCTGTCGGCGGGAGACCGGCTGCGACATCTGGAGAGATGCAGTTGCCGATCCATGTTCGGCTGAGGTGATTGCATTTTCTCCAATGTCTGGCCAGTAGCTCGTCCGAAGGAACGGGCACAGTCCCGTCAAGGAAACCGCCTTGTCCTTCGTCACCAGGGCTCGCTGGAAGTCCTGCGACCATCTGGAGTAGTTTTCCGACCCGATTAGTTGCAAAGTTATTAAACGCAGCTCTGGACCGTCGGCGGTTGACACGTACAGAGGGTCGCGAGGCTCCGGTCGGCCGGTGATGGCCGTGATTAGAAAGGGGAAAAAATTCGGGTAGGGATTCGTCCCCATCCCTAACCCGACAAATTCAATTCCGTGACCCGCATTATGGAAATCAGGGTAGGGATTTGATCCCTGACCCGTTTTGCTCGACCTGCTAGTTTGCCCTGTTCCGAAGGTTGGGCTTGCCCCACTCATGGCTGGTGGGCTCCCATCGGGCTGGACGCCTACAATCCCCGGCAATGATGTATTTGGGCCTGGCCCAACATACCATGGATAAGGTACCCAATGGTAAGGATGGCCTGCAATGGGCAGCCCCATGCTAGACTGAGCCGGAAAATATTGCCACTGCATCCCTTGAGCTTGAATCTGTTGTTGAGGTGTGGAAGTTGGCCCAATAATATCTTGTGCTTCTGAGATTTGTGGCGTGACGTTTGTTGTAGGTGAAGCATCAGCGGCCGAGGAGGAATTCTCTAAGTGAGCCATGGTAATTGATCTGAATTCGCTTCTTCTTCCTTTAGCGAAAAATTGATTCCTTCGCAAATCTCTTTTGCAGGTCAGAGAGTTCGAAGGTAATCAGCGCAGAAGCAGGTTTAGGAGCTTAGTGCTCGATACCATGAAAGAATGGCCGAAGGAAGCAAGAAGCGTAGCAAGAGGATGAAAATGTGTAGAGAGATTTTCTATTACTTCAGTTGTCATCAATGTACAATGATTTGTAATTATAATACACGATGTACATAGAGAAAGGAAATAAAATATTCTACAAATATTCTATAAATCAATTCTAAATCAATCCTATCAAAATGGATCAATTAGATCAAATCAGATCAATCCTGCGGATCTTCAGGCATATCTTCCAACAGTGTATGGTGGTGTACGGTGGTGTGGGCGGTGGTGATGGGGTGATGGGGTGGCGTAGGTGATGGTGGTGGGGATGGGTTTGATGGTTGTGGAAAGAAAATGAGGGAGTTTGAGGAAAAAGAAAAACTAAAGAAGGAGGGGAAAGAATGGGCAGAGATGGGGGAGAAAGGCGTGAGGGAAGGAGGGGGAATGAAGTGGAGGTGGAGAAGAAGAAGGGGAGAAGGGAGGATGGGCGGTCTGCAGAGGGAGGAGGCGCGAGTGGAAGGGGGAAGAAAGAGAGAGAGAGAAGAGAAGAAAAAGAAAGAAAGAAAATACAAAAGATTCCTCGAGATACTTCCCAAATTCTCATCATACTCTTCACCCACACTTCCTTAAAACCCTCTTGTATTATGTCCCCACCTTTCTTTTTATTTCTAATTTCATAAAAAACAATCCTTTTAGTTCAAAATTTTCAATTTTGCCTCTTGATTCTAATTTTTTTTTTTTGTCTCCAATTTTTCGTCCGATAATTCATTTTCCAGAAAATTTTTGACTTGCCGATAATTTGACGGACAATGAGACGATGTCTAATAATTTAATCTTGAAATCCTCGAAAGTTTGATATTCAAATCGAATTAAATTTCATAATTAAAAATCGATCGAACATGATTTTAGTATGACCTAATATATCTGGTGGTTTTTAGAGGTTCTCGTGCGGTTGAGCCATGATCAATAATTTTCGATTCATGTTTGTGCCTCTTCGAATCGTGAATCGGTTTATCGTCGTTCAACGCGAATATCGTAATTGTACGGAATCACTTACGAACTGACTACGTAGTTCTTTTGAATCGATTTATATCCGTTTGTTACTTGATTTATAACAGTGTAGTATTAACCATTGTCGATCCTTATGGTTGAGCGATCGACTTCCGATCAAATTCTCTAATCTTTCACATTTTACCCCTTTACAGCATCACCCAATAGATTAATTAACTCGTAAGTGATCATGTCAGATTAAAGTAAGTATAAGCGCGTCGACGAAATAATCATATCATATATTTCAAAATATGAATCAAATTTCGGGATATCCCACAATCCCTCTCATGTTACTTGCATCATTGGATTGGAAATGAAAATATTTCTTTATCTTTTATGATAACTTGATAACGAGACCCAAAAAAGAATTTTAAAAGCTTATTGACTTGTGTCTACTATAAAATACACTAGTATGATTCTTGGCTTTTCCAGTATTAAAAAAAAAAAAAAAAAAACCAATCGACCAATTTCTTAGCTAAGTTCGCAACTAATTTTACATCTATAGATTTCTTAGCCCTCACAAAAGAGAACCCCATATAGTTTCGTTTTCTTAGGAGGGAAACTAGAGCTAACCGTGCATGATATCATCGATTAGGAAGCACTAAGACTTTCCAAAAGCCTCTCGTGTTGGACACTTCGACACGTGTTCGACTTTTTTCGACATTCTCCAATACTAGGTCAACAGATATCGGAAAATCCGATACTCGATTAACTCTACCAACAGTCTTCAACACTCGACTTTGGAATTTCGACATGCACAGATCAATTTTTAAAAAATTTAATAAATGAGGGACCAAAATGTAAATATATAAAAAAGATAAGAAATAATAAAAATAACAAAATGGGAAAGAAGAAAAATAGAATATTCTCTTCTCTTCTGACTCTCACTTCCTCTCACTCCCAAGTTTGTTTTTTTCTTTCTTTTTCGACACGCTTGACATGCAAGTCCACAATATGGATTGCTTGTTTTTTTTTTCTGGATTTTAAAAATGAAATGAAATTCGTTAAATTGAAACAATAAATGATATTAACAAATTATAGATTAATGTTTTTAATGTAATTCATTATATGCTTTTAATTTGATAAAAATAATAATTATAAATTGTGTCCCAACGTTTCAGAATTTTCTATTTTTGAGAAATAACGTGTCAACGTGTAGTGTTGTATCGCGTGTCTTGTATTGATGTCAATGTTACTTAGGTCACTAGGGAGGCTGTAAAAGGATAATTGCAATCCTTTTTTTCAAATCTGCGTACGGAAAAGGTTCCTTGCATTCTTTCAAGGTCGCGCGAAGAAGCATTTATTCTGGCATTTTGTCTGGGGTAAAAAGGCAAAATCTCATAGATTAGACTGAGATGGGGAGAAAATTTGAATTTATTTGCTGGCTTCCCTTATCATCATCCTCGTATTGCTTTCCCATCACAAATTAGTTGTGCGGCCCGTCCACATGAGCAACCCTTGAATGGGATTTCCAACGCACACTTGCCTTATCCCGAAACCCTTTTCAATGGTTCCTCCAAGAGTCTCGTCTGATGCTGAAAAGCTCCTCCTTTTGGCTCTCGCCTTTTTCACAATCGTTACGACTTTCAGGGAGGGCCCTCAGATCACCATGGCGCAGAGTGGTAACAATAATGCCCAAACGATCCTGGTGAACGTTGGGGTGGTTCTTGATCTGGAGACGTGGGTGGGTCAGATGGGATTGAGCTGCATTAACCTTTCTCTCTCTGACTTCTATACTTCAAACCCTTCCTATAAGACTAGGCTCGTCCTCAATGTAAGAGATTCCAAAGGAGATGAGGTTGCTGCTGCTGCCGCAGGTTCTCTCTCTCTCTCTCTCGGTGGCGTATTGACTGGTCATAGAGGATGAAGTACTTTATGCAGCTGTTAGTGCGATTTAAGATGAATCTAATTATTGTTCATAATGAGGTGTTTGCCAATCTTATGAAATTTTCATTTTCATTTGAGAAGAATTCCCAGTTAAATTTTCAAGGACACGACAAAATAATTTGTGTTCCATTCAAAGCTATATGCATTCTAACAGCAGAGATTCTCACAGCCCCAATTTCCAGAGCTCCCAGAAGAAACGACCAACGTTAATTTTGCACTAAACAGCTGTTTAGTGCATTTATCATCTTCTAATAAAATCAAAGACAACAAAAAGTCGGTACTTAACATTCAATTTGATCTCTTTCACACTGGGAATGAGGAGGGTAACAATATAATCCCCCCAAGTCTTTCGGTCGTACGAGACCGACATTTTGACGCTTAGCTTGAGAGTGGAGGGGATTCGTGGGTTTGGTCAATCAACGCCACGCCGACTTCATAACAAGACTGGTCACTGAGAGTAACATTTGACCGTGGAACCTTTTAATTTATTGCCAGATAAAACTTCCCCCCGGGGGGTGGGGTTGGGTGTTGTTGGGGGCGTGGTTGGGTTGTTTTCCTGAGGGGGTGGTTAATCCAAAGGATAATTACGAAAAAAGTCGTAAACCCATTACAATTATGTTAATTTAATTCTAATCTTTTTTTAATCTAATTTAGTTTTAAACATTTTACAATTGTGTCAGTTTAGTGTATTTGGCCAAAATTGGCCGGCCGATGCTAACGTGAACGCCGACTGTCCAACGAAAGCTGACATGGCAATTTTTAAATATTTTTTCTGGCAATAAATTAAAAGAGATACTTCTTGTGGTTTTGGTCTTTGTGGTTTAAGAGTGAAGCACTATTTCTTGAATTTTTAAAACTCAATTGTACTTCCGTAATAAGTTTTAATACTCAATTGTACCTTCTTGATAATAGTCCCACTATACTCAATCTAGGATTTTTAATGCACTTATCTCATTGATCTTAGAATTGAGAAGTCCACCATCTCTATTATCTTGTATTTCACCAATATACAAATGTACATAGATTTATGGATACAAAATTGGATCTTGATAACAACGTGTGAATGGAGGATTTTTGTTTATGGTCTTGGATGGTATAGTGGGACTATGGTATAGTGGGACTATTATCATCTATTCTATTCTTTGAAGAATATATAGCTCTCTTATGACTCTCGTCCCACTATAAATGTAGTAATATTCTACCAAATTATGTATGCATAGTGAATCCTATTAGAAATGATCTTGCAAATGATGCATACTACATAGTAAAATAGTCACTTCAGGGGGAAGGCTGATCGAGATAATTTCAAATTATTTTCTTTGGAAAAATATGTACATGGTACATATCTCTACATAATTTCACTGATTTATTTTTCCAATTGACCCAAACATCATGGTTAACAAGATTGCTCAAGCTGAGCCAGTGATTTATTTCCATGGAAGTTGTGTGTCATTAATGATGAAATAAAACAACTAGGGTTTCCAGTTCCACCAAATAATTGTTAATGCATGAAAGCAGTGGATGCCGAGAGGCTTGATATATAATAAAACTTCACATAGGTCTGACCTCACAAAATTCATACAATTGCAATATGGGGCTTGGATTCTAGAGTGGAATAATTTGATGCCATGAAATAAAGAAATCAACTTATCTGTCTGCACCAATTTATCCATTCTTATTTGTTCTAAATTTATTTTCATGAAAGATTAGTTTCTGATTGGTATGCAATATCATATGCCAAAAAGAATATCAAAGGCAACAACGAATGCCTGCAATCTGGTAAATAATTATATTCCAACTTCAAACTTCTATTTTACTTTTTCTTAAACGTTTTATTTCTATAATACCGCATCAAGTTTTAATTGGCTTCTGATCAATACCATGCCTTTTCCAATAAGAATTTCCATTATGTGCCATGTTGTTATTGTTTCTCCATCTTTTTTTCACCCTTGCAGCACTTGATCTAATAAAGAATAAGCAAGTCCAAGCCATAATAGGACCTCAAGGTTCATTGCAAGCAAATTTCATCATTGACCTTGGAAAAAATCTCATGTGCCGATCATCTCTTTTTCTGCTACTGGTCCTTCCCTCAGTTCCATTCGGAGTCCTTACTTCATTCGAGCTGCGCAAAATGACTCATCCCAAGTGAATGCCATAAGCGCAGTCGTGCAAGCTTTGGCTGGAGAGAAGTGGCCCTCATATACGTGGACAATGCGTTCGGAGAAGGCATCATACCTTCTCTTACGGATGCTTTGGAAGAGGTCGACACGCGAGTGTCTTATAGGAGCCTCATTCCTCCTTCGGCCACGGACAGTCAAATCCTGCAGGAACTCTACAAGTTAATGATGATGCAAGCGAGGGTCTTCATAATGCACATGTTACCGACCCTCGGATCTCGGCTATTTGTCAAAGCAAAAGAGGTGGGAATGATGAGCGAAGGTTATGTGTGGATCTTGACTAATGGAATCACTGACCAATTGAGTTCTCTGGATTCATCTGTCGTCACTAGTTCGATGCAAGGAGTATTGGGCATCAACGCTTACATCCCGAACACACCAAACCTGAACAACTTCACGGCCCGATGGAAGATGAAATTCCAACAAGACAATCCATCCGTCCTTAATCCTACGTTGAACATTTTTGGATACTGGGCTTATGACGCTGCTCAGGCTCTGGCAATGGCTGTCGAGGAAATGGGTGTGGCTAATTTTACCTTCCAGATGTTTGATGCTTCAATAGATACAACAGATCTCGACATTATTGGGGTCTCTAAAAGTGGTCCGAAACTTCTCCAAGAACTAGCCAGTACGACATTCACGGGCCTCACTGGAAATTTTAGACTCGTTCATGGGCAGCTAGAGTGGTCAACATTCCAGATTGTTAATATCAATGGACATGCAGCAAGAGAGATTGGGTTTTGGACGCAAGAAAATGGGCTGCGAAGAGATTTGTATTCATTCAGCAAAAGTAAATATTCCACTTCGAACAGTAATCTCGGATCGATAATATGGCCAGGAGATTCCACCTCTATTCCTAAGGGATGGGACACTCCCACAAATGGGAAGAGGCTGAAAATTTTAGTCCCTGTGAGGGATGGTTTCAATCAATTTGTGCAAGTGACTAATGATCTTAGCACAAATACATCCAAAGTCATTGAATACTGTATTGACATCTTTCAAACCATTATAGAAAAATTGCCTTATGTTGTGGCTTATGAGCTTATTCCGTTTGCCTTTTCCAATGGAAGTAGCATGGGCAGTTACAACGACATGATAGATCAAGTAATTTACCAGGTGAGCAAGTGCTTCATTTTGTTGGAATACTTGTTGAAACTTACAATGCTAGCATGTTGTTGACAAAGAAACATTCCCATTTTTTTTTTGTTGGAATAGAATTACGATGGAATCGTGGGTGATATATCAATCACTGCAAACAGATCACTATACGTGGACTTCACGGCACCATACACCGAACCGGGGGTCGCAATGGTTGTGCCATACAAGGACAGCAAGGGCAAGAATGCTTGGGTTTTCTTGAAGCCACTCACTTGGGACCTTTGGTTAACAATCGGCTGCTTCTTTGTGTTTATAGCATTCGTCGTGTGGATTCTTGAACACCAAATTAATGAAGATTTCCAGGGTCCGGCTGGGCATCAAGTTGGCACGAGCTTTTGGTTCTCGTTTTCAATCATGGTCTTTGCACAAAGTAATCACCCTTCACTTTAAAAAATCAATTGACCATTGTAATCTACATATCATTCTTGGATAATTTAGGTGCTTTCCCTTAATTTGGATTGCAGGGGAGAGAGTATTAAGCAACCTAGCCAGATTTGTTATGATCGTGTGGGTTTTCGTGGTACTTATACTAACACAATGTTATACAGCAAGCTTGAGCTCTCTTTTGGTGGTGCAAAATCTTCAACCAACTGTGGTTGATGTGGATGAGCTCCTTAAGAGTGGAGAAAAATGTGGGTTACTTGGAAAACTCTTTCGTTTATGGAATGTTAAAGCAAATGAAGTTCGATGATTCCAGACTTATATCTTATAAGTCCGCTGAAGAATGCAAAGTGCTTCTTTCCAAGGGAAGTGACAAGGGTGAGATTGCAGCAGCATTCGATGAAGTCCCCTACATTAAATTTGCCATTTCTCAATATTGCAAAAGATATACCATGATCCCAACATTAAGAAGTGCTGGATTTGGCTTTGTAAGTCCTCAATCTCTTAGCTCCGAAAAGAAAACCCTCAAAATTTCCTATTACTAGGATTATTATTTATTTTTTTGTTTGAAAACTCTCATGTCTTGCCTTTCGTTTACAGGTTTTCCCCAAAGGGTCTCCGCTAGTACCTGATATTTCGAGTAATCCTTAATGATATCTTGAAGTGCTTAAAATGATGGAAATCGAAAATAAATGGTTGCCACCGAAATCCAACTATCCAGATTCTTCCAACAGCTTGGATCTTGACAGTTTTTGGGGCCTATTCTTGATTCTTTGGAGCTGCTGCAGTTTTAGCTCTCCTCATCTTCATGGTCATGTTTGTTAAAAGAAACTGGCATGTCGTTGCAAGTCCTTCAGGTTCACTACGGGAGAAATTTGTTACATTGGGAAGAAGATTTTACGAAAGAGACCTCAACTCCCATACTTTTGAGAAAGCCAGATTTAGAGATAGAAATATGGATGATGGCGACAATGAGATTGCAGCCGTTGAAACTTTGGAAAACACTAACTTCCCTCTGAGTTTTTCAAGAGATATCAACCAAAACAATGATGATATAAACAATGAGCAAGGCATGCCGTCTACAGAACAAGGACTTTCTAATCATGTAGATGAAGGGTGCTCCAACGACCGACAAACATCGATCTTATAAATCTAAGTTTAGAGAGGTACATGCCTCAACAACTTTAGATATTAAACTTTAAATTTTTTTACTTGTTGAACTTTGTACTTCTAGATGATAATAATTTCCCCCTCATTCTCTTCTCATGTAAGCACTACTATTTCTACTGTTTATCGTCTAATCACAATGTAACGAAAGATAGATGCTTCTCAAAGCATTTTCCAGAGGACATTACATGCATGTATTAGCTTCTCTTATTCTTTAATGTCTTAGCAATGAAAGTATTTATTGTTATTTCAACAACTTGCCCGAAGTGTGTTAATTTAGTAACAAAAGATGACTCCTTAAAAATATCTAACATGTATAATGAGAAAGTTCGGTAGAATAGGCTTCAATGGCTGAAGAACCTGTCAAAATCGTATGTTTTCCTCTTTTATATAAAGGGACATGATCAATTGACCCAATGACATGTAAAGTGCTCCTACGTATTCACTTTATTATTTAACCATTCTATTTAACTAAAGGAATTTGGTGTAATTAGAGCCAACTCAATTCGGCCCATCACTCTCCAGCCCATCCAAAAAACCAGTTCCAATTCGATCATCCTCCACCCAGAAGACAAGTCCATCAAACGCTTGACCTTGGTCCACGGCCTATGAGATGGCCCTTTATTCCTTAAAGCTGGTTCTCTCTCTTGTTGAAGGTTCAAGTTTTGTTGGAACGTGGTTTATACTCCCTATTGATAGATATAGTCATTTATTGCATATAAATATTAGAGAGCGACCCCAATCTCTGAATAAAAATATTAAATTAAATTATGTAACATATAATATTAAGAGCATTCATCATATAATTTAGTTAATGCATTTACATTGGACCGGTGACGAAGGATTCTAGTGAATAGTTCTAAGCTTAATTGAGTTAATTGGACTAAACCTATAAAAAAATTTCAAGTTCAGCCCATTATCTTTTAAGTGGCCGTGGATTGGTAGCAGCAGTGCATATTTGCTACTATTATTTAAAAAAAAAAGATTTTTGATGGAAGCGTATGCTTGAGAAAGAAGCATCACACATGGGGATAACTTTTGCTTTAAAACAAGAAATAAAGCAAAAATGAATGACCAAATATTTGGGTTAACATGAGAAGCAAGAATTTAAAATCGGAACAAGACAAAAAGAAGTATTGTGCATATATGGTCCACTCACGGCAAGATCTAAAGGAAGAAGGGGGCAAAGCAATGTTCTGTCCAGAGGAAAAATAGTCAAAGATGCACAATCACCACAAAGTAGACTTGTTTGAAATGGGTGAGTCGGGTCAGATTTTGGTCCGATCATAAATGATCCGACCCAAATCAATCCATTTAACCCATTTATCACCCATTTATCGTAGTGCAAAATTCTTAACCCATATCCAATCAATTTTACTAAATCTAGGAAAGTTTGTTTCTTATGATTTTAGAAAAAAAAAATGATATCGCTAAAATACTTTCATGCAATACAAATCTAGTTAACAGTTTTTATGTCAAATGAGGGACTATCAATTCAAAAGGGCTTTCTACTCACTCTCATGGAAAATTCTATTTTTTCCTAACCATTAATGCAGGATTTACAAGAATCACATCATCTCACTGTCATCATGTCGATAAGGGTTTGAGTATTCTCGCAAGTGGTAAGATTTTACCAATCTAAGAGGTCTTTGTTGGGACAGTAATATAGGCTTGGTCAACAGCTTCACAAATGGGACTATCAATGTCAATGCTTATAAAAGAAATGTTGTACAATCATCTTTGGGTTTATAAGTCAAGAACCCTATAGAATTATGACTTGTACTTCTTGAGTGATGCTTATAAACATATGAATTTCTACGTTAATTCAAATGCCTTAAAGGGACGCAATGTAGACTCAGCTTATGGGTTGAGAAACTAAGGGATTCAAAAATATGTAAGAGAGTGAGAGTTGGTGATTATCTCGGCATTGTCACAATCAAGATCGTGAAACAACTAATATACATTTTTTAAGGAATAATTGTGCAAACACTATATCATGGTGTCGTGAGAATATGGACACAAAACTTTAGGAAGTAAGGGAACATATAGGCAATTGCTCGGAAGCAGTTATGGCACAACTACTAGAAATACTATCGTCCATCTACTAAAGGCTCATTGTACAAATTAAACAAATTTATTATCTTTTAATATCTTTACTTTACTGCCCTAAATTTTTTTTTTTTCAGATTCGCATCATCAATGAAATTCCAACATGTCTCTTTATCTCGACGTACACATGCTTTCTTGTCAATTAAATTTTGGTAAAGTTTGTTTATATTTGGTTTGCTTGTAATAGTTGTACTTTCCGAGCCTTGATTTTCTTATTTGCTTGGATATTTCATGTCCAGAGTCAACGCAGAACTTGTTTTCCTCTAATAAAACTAAAAAACGACTTTCGATAAAGCCTATTTCATTTGTGGGAGAAATTCCAGCAAAATAGTTGCTCTAACTTGTCTTCTAATTATTAATTTATAAATCACCTTACAATGTGGACGGGATACTGATAGACTGTTCTTTCAACTTTCTTTTTTTTTACCTATCTGACTTCCGATTGAATTTGAACCTTGAAAATGTTGTCAAAATGGGAAAACAATAACTTTTTTTTAAGTCATATCAAATTAATTTTTGTCGCTTTTGACTCTACTTCATGGGTCATTGGGAGACTAAAGAAGACCCACTTGAAATAGAAATTTGATTTCGCATAGAAAAAGTGCAAAACGCAATCACTTCAAAGAATTATTAAATATCTGTTAAAAAAGAATTATTAAATAACTTTCTTCGAACGGCGTTAAATCCTCTCCCATAATTATCAACTAAATTGCTCAATTAAATTCTTGGTAAGCTTCCTCCATCGAGGGAACCTACCGTCCAGCCAATCAATCATTGAGCAGCCGATTAAAACTATGATGTCTTCTCTTATGAACAAAGTCACGTCATTTACCAAGACGTCATATCGAACCCATCGACCATTTTTTGGAATTTTACTGATCTTTTAGATTGGACAGAACTGACTACGAGGACGGAGGGCCATTCAAACTCTCCCGGATTTCTATCCATCTCTCTATAAAAAATAAATGTTTTTATTATAGTATAAGTGAGAAATATGTGCATCGGTCTTTGCTCTTTAGGGGGCTTGTACATGATCCCGAGGTCGCTTTAGATCTGACTAATTGGCACCACTTTTGAGGGTTTCTTCAGCTAGAATTAGATCTACGTTACAAGAAATTTGAACTATCAAGGAATCGTGACATTAAAAATTATCGAAACCTCGATGCAACAAAAGTGGTACCCACGTTCATCTTCTCTCTTTCTTAATTTGGACCGCTCTTGCTTCGTGCTTCATGTGCTTAGAGCCAAAGCGTCGGGCTTTTTTCCTTTTCTGCCCCTTCTAAGGGTGCGTTTGGGATTTGCTTTGGGAAGGGATTTTGAGTGTCCAAAGTCCATTTAGCCAAATATTGAGTGTTTGGTAAAATTTATAAAACGCACATTAAGAGAATACTAGCCTTTGAAAGGTTGAAAGCCCAAGACAGGTTCTAGGTTTGCCTTGGGCTTTCAGCATTTTGGAAGGCCCCATTAGTTACTTGTTCATCTTCTTCTCCAAGAGAATGGTTGTGTGTGGCTGGTCGACGACGAGCTGGAGAGAGGCTAGCGAGATCGTGACTACCCTGGCAATTGTCACTAGCCAATCGTGCAACCTCGATGAGTGGTGGCGACCGCCTGCGAGTCGCGTTGCCACGATCTAGCTCTGGGTCATGCCACCCCCGTGAAGGGCTGCCTAAGGTTTTGTGACCTCGGGCATGACCCAAATTTGGATCGCCCGAGGTTGCGTGACCTCGCCGTGACCAAACGTGTCCCTAGAGGTTGCATGACCTCAGGCTGGGTCGCTAGTCATGACGAGATCACGCAACCCGAATCTCAATTGCTGGAGGTCACGTGACCTTGCCATAACCAGATTTGTGTTGCCAGAGGTCACGCAACCTCTGTGAAGGGCCATTAGAAGTCGCTCGACCCTAGGTGGCCCTCACCAGTTGTGTTCGAGGGCTACCTGAGGCTGCCAACCCTCATTAGCCAACTTTTGTATTTTTCTTTTAACAATTTTTTTAATCACAAAATACCTTTGTAAATATAATTTCTCTTTATACCAATATATATATATATATATATATATATATATATATATATATAAAATTTATCTAAATATTTTTTTACTTAAAGGTCCTTTACAATGGACTTTCAAAAGTACAATTTAATAAACATAATTGCATTTTGGAAAACCCCTTTAACTTAAAGTCTTTTGCATTTTCCTAAAGGCTTTTCCCAAAAATTCAACAAAATGCACCTAAGTGGGTTGAAATGGCTTGGCTATTCGTATTTCACTTTCTTTCGATCTAGGAATTATATTGACTCCATCGATGCAAATTCAAACAACGTTGCAATACCAAAAAATACAATAAACTTTATCTTCTAATGCAGAACTAAACGTGGTCTTATTCTCTTTAGATATGAATGACTTAAACTAGTTAAATGGGGCAGTGATTTCTCGAGTTTGTCGAGCCCACTTAATTAGGAGTGAGTGATTCCTAAATTCCCAGATTTTAAAATTTGGGAACCTAGGTTCTCAAATTTTAAAATCTAGAACATATCATGTAGATTCTAAAGCTGACCTTAGAACTGACCCTATTACAAGGTCTACCTAGAAACTAACTAATTCATGTTTTCATTTTATTTTTTATATTCCTTGAAAGGGCAAATTTTAGTAAAACATCTCCTAATTTACAATCAAGATAAATAACAGTTACAACTAGGGGTGAGCGGGTCCAGGGTGGGTAGGGTCTAGACCTGGACCCTGTTCCCTACCCTGTTATAACCGGTTCTCCTTTTTTGGACCATGTTCCCTACCCTGTTTTCATTAGACCCCGTTCCCGGCCCACCCTGGTTTTCCGGTCCGGGAACAGGGTTGACCCTGTTTATATCAGCCAGTATTACAGGTAGGGTGGTATAAAAAGAGTTTTTCTTCAGCCTTTTCCTTTTCCTCCTCAATTATCAAATTCTCAAGGTGTCTCTCAATGGATCATCATCCTCATAATCCAAAATCAAGAACTAAGATACTTCTAACCAATACAAACTTACAAGGGAATTGTCCCAATGTATGCAGAAGGCTCAAAATGAAATATTTGCGGATGGAAAGATGAAAACTTTACGATATCCTAGGCAAAGAAACTATTTCTTTCCAATGCATCACGAAAAAAAAAATCAAATCTTTGCAGTGTAAAAGAACAACGGTGAACAATGCCACTATAAAAGGGCAGAACACAGACAATATCATTATAAAAAGAGCAGAACACAGAAAGGGCAGGACACAACAGCCTACCCTGAGAAGCAACACTTGACAATCTTGAGACTTTATATAAAATTCAATCTCATGCCAACTTTAAGACCCAGAAAAAGAGACTCCAAAAGAAAAACCATCTTTATAATTCTATAATTATTAATCAAGTATACTGAGCAATTGAAAACAAAGATCCCAACCTTTAGTGCTCCGCTTAAAATTGCACAAAGGGCACTTGGCAAACTTGACCGAACTTAGCGTAAGCATCGTCCCATAGAAGTCGCAAAACAAGAAATCACGATCTTGGGAACGCGCCATGAGTTAGCCTGCAGAGGACAACTCAAAATCAGATTTTTTTTCCCCTCCTCTGTTTCCCTTACAAATGGCCGAAAGCACACAAATTCATACGAGGGTGTCGCCTGCAAAGAACCATTCTAGAAAAAATCGAAATGTCTACAAGCTACTCTACTTTTTAGAACCCAACCCATTCGATAGCTTCAAAGGGAAGACGACTCACCCAGCGTCGACGTTGAATCGGCGAGCCGGCGTGGGCGTCGGAGCGAGATTTGTCGGGCGTCGGCAGAGGAGGACCTAGCGGTAGGGAGGTGGTGGTGCGGGGGCTCGACGGATGGGCGAGGACGGAATCGCGGCAAGAACGGTGGCTTTTTGGCGTGCGTCGTCGCAGCGGTGACACCCGGAGGTGGTGAGCGAACCGGCGGACGTAAGCAACGGGGCTCGGGGGAGCGGCGAGGTAGTGGCAGCTTCGCGAAGGGGGGCGGCGGTAGATCGACGTAGGGGAGCTCGGGAAACGGCGCGCGGTGAGATCTCGGGGTCAGAGGCGTCGGCGAGGCAACAACAGCAGGTGGAACGGCGAGATCAAATGGAGGCAGCGTCGGCGCTCGGGTGCGAGCTTGGCGGGGGTCAGCAGCTTTGCAATTTCGGGAGGGGAACGGCGGCGGTGGTGCGAGCGCGAGGGGTGCGACGAGAGTGGTAGAGGAGGCGTCGGCTTCGGGATTTCGGGAGTGGAGCTTAGGAAGTCTCTGGTTCTCTGCGTCTGCGGGTAAAGATAGAAAGTAAGCATAAAATTAGGGTTTTGGGATGGCGTAAAAACCGGTTCTCCAACCGGTTCTCAAACCGATTTGGTCGATCCGGTTCCGGACCGGTTTAAACAGTGGTCTGAGTTTTGGGAACCGGTTCGAAACGATTTTAACCGGAATTGGTTCCCGACCTTTTTCGGGTGGTCGGACCGGGGCAGGTAAACCCGGTCCGGTTGCACACCCTAGTTACAACAAAATAGTAAAGTAACACAATTGGGAGAAATACGGGAGAATTACCAAAAAGTCCTAAATTTATTACAATTGTGCCAATTGATCATAAACTTTTTTTTGTCTAATTTAATCCTAAACCTTTTATAAGCATGTGCCAATTCAGTCCATCCGGCCAAAATTGGCCGGCCAGCACCTGACGTGGACGCCGGCGGGGACAATTGGCCGGCGAGGTAATTTTTTTATTTTTAAATATTTTTTTATTTTTTCGAATTTTTAAATATTTTTAATTATTTTATTTTTGGCTTCTTCTCCTTCCTCGGCCGGACGCCGGCCAGGTGAGGGCGGCGAGGCTCGCCCGCCGGCCGGGCGGAGGCGAGCCTCGCCGGATCTCGGCGGCGCCCGCCTCGCCGGCCACCGGCGAGGAGAGGGTCGACCTCGCCCGGTGGCCGGCGAGGCTGCCGTCGCCATCACCGCCTCCCCGTCCCCGGATCGTCGGCACGATCTCCCCTCCGAGCTCAAGCGGCCCTCCCCGGCCGTGACCGTCGCCAAACCCTGTTCCGGCGCCTCGGATCGACGAGGACGAGATCGAGCTCCTCCGAGGGTTCCTTGACTACACCACGCAGCGCGCGGGGCCTCGCCCTCGCCGGTGGCCGGCGAGGCTTGGCCTCACCCAGCGACGGCGAGGCCGCCGTCGCCAAATCTAGTGAGGCTCGGTCTCGCCCGGCCATGGCGAGGTCGAGCCTCGCCAGATCTAGCGACGGCCGCCTCGCCGTCGGCGGGCAAGGCTCGCCTCGCGGTGGCCGGCGGGCGAGCCGCCCGGCCCTCACCTCGGCCGAAACGGCCGGAGAGGAAGGAGAAGATTCAAGAAGGCCAAAAAAAAATTAAAAAATTCGAAAAATTAAAAATTAAAAAATTCGAAAAAAAAAAAAAAATTTAAAAATTATTTCGCCGGCCGGCTGTCCCTGTTGGCGTCCACGTCAGCACCGGCTGGCCAATTTTGGCCGGATGGAATGAATTAGCACAATTATAAAAGGTTTAGGACTAAATTGGACAAAAAAAAGTTTAGGACTGAATTGACACAATTACAATAGGTTTATGACTTTTTGGTAATTCTCCCAGAGAAATACGGTACAAAACAACAAAATGAAGAAATTGGGATATGTCCAACTCATCACTTAGTTAAGTAAATGAAAGTAAAAGCGACAATAGAAATTCCAAGAAACAATCCATTAAAAAAAAAACAAAAAAAACATTATGGCATCTTCAACTAGCCTTCAACGACCTGAAAGAATTGGATTCTTTGAAGGAGGTCGAGATCAAATGATGTATGTCACTGAAAAGTTTGCTCAATGTGCCGGCATTCACCAAGTTGGACACATATTAGATGCTATTAAAATTGCAGAGCACAACATTCAACTAGGGAGGTGATTGTGACTTTTCGGTGTTATAGAACAAATAAGCATCATCCCAAAAGTGCAAAAACTTCCACTGGATGGGTAGAAAAGGTGTGCAACTTAGGGGTGAGCAGTTCCATGGTGAGTTGCTGAGATCGGTTTTCAATTTGTGGAACCCGAAACCTACTATGTAGAATTTGGAACTAGATTAGAATTGGCCAAGTAGGGTTGATCTAATCCGATTCCAAGGCCTAGCATGGAGCAATGCTTACCCTTGACTTAAATCCAAATTAAATATTTGGGATCTATATATTCATGTCCACACGAAACATATGATGACCCAACAAACTAATCATGCGAGACAAGTACTGAAAAAGAAAAGATGTATGAATGGCGATTATTAGGGGTTAGGCTTCTAGTCATCAATCATACATAACCTCTCCTATTTTTATGTCAGGACTACAACGTGACAAACTCGCTATAATATTATCGCGCGTTTGGAGTGCACAAGCCAACGCATCACCGCCACAATCGAATAGTTGGCATAGTCTTTCAGGCACGACTCCACGGGATCAATACGTAAATATTTAAATGCTAAATAATACTTTCATCTAAAAGCTCAAATTTATTTATTAAAAAAAAAAAGTTAGCAATGTTTAGGGGTAAGCAGTTTTAGGGTTAGTCCAGGTTCCACCTATAACTTAGGACCTCCTTGTCATAATTAATTACTTATTTTTTGGAACCTAAAATATATCCTACACCTTGAAACCTAGAACTTACCTTATCATAAGTTTCAAGGTCGATTTTAAGGTCTACCTAAAAACTGGCTAATTTTTTTTTTTTTTTTTTTCATTTTTAGTTAAGCAAGATGAAAGTGAATGCAATAGCAAAAATGAAAATCCCCATTTGTTAATAGCAACAATCTATAAATGATGAAAAAGTAAAATAAAATAAATTATAAAAATTCATAACATGTAACATAAAACTTAAATTATAGAATGTCGGTTCTCAATCATCCACGAAAATTTGGATATCAACTCACTTACAATTTAAGCATAAATTCTTACAAATAAATTCATGAGGGCCACTTAGGGTACGTTTAGTGATCATTCTTGAGTGAGCATTTGTCGCCAACAATCGAGAGGTCAACCTTGCCTAGCCATGGCAAGGTCGTCGATTCTCGTCTTTGGTAGATTATTGACCTTGTTTTCTAGAGGAGGAAGAAGAAGAAAAGAAAAGGAAGAAAATAACTCGATTTCAAAAATTATTCTCGAGAACAAATAAGTAACTTTTATTTATTTATTTATTGTTTTTATTCCAAATATATTTCTTGGCCAATAATCTATTCTAGGAGTTGAAAAATTAATTAATGTTAGCAAACGAATTTATGTTATTTTTTAATTCCGAAGAACAAAAGAACATAAATAGTCAACAATTGGCTGGTTATCAAATATGGCCTTAGTGAATCTATTTCTAATCCAATCCAGTTAGATTCCCTATATGGAATCAAGAACCAAGCTGCATAGTAAGGTTTCAAAACAATGGACTCGGGAATTAGATCGAATCCGACCAAAATTCAAAAACAGACCAGCTCTTATCAGGCTGATTTTTTTTCTAAATTATGCTCATCTCTAATAGTGATTTCATAAAATCTGACAATCAAGACATAGCGCGTGTTGTGTCCTCTCACGGGAATGCATGCTTCGATGCCATTTATTATTTCCTCCTCGTCAGCAAGTGAGTTGAAATTTCTAAGCGGAGTATTCAAGTGCGATCCCTTTGGGATATTCTTGAGAGCATTATTTGTTATTTTTATTTTCAATCAACATAAATTTACTCAGCAATCGTTAAATAGACGATGTCAGAACATCTCTACCTTCTCTTCAAAGCATTGATCTTCACCTAGGCTAAAATTTTACAAACGTGGTGCTCCAAATGGATTATTATCAAAGCCATCTAACGCATGCTGCTCATCTTGGTATAATAAAATCTAAGATGGAGACTCGTTTCTCTTGTCCCTAGTGAATAAGGTGACCAAAATTTCTCATATTGAAGCCAGTTGTTTCTTTCCCCATTCCATAAATTGTAAATTATAATATTTAGATTAATATCATGAAAATCACAAACTAATACACTTATGACAATTTTATCAAAAATCAAAAATTCAAAATCGATATATTTATGCTGAATTTACCATATATCAGTTTTCATTAAATTAGATTTATACCACAAAAATCACAAAATATATAACAAACGGAGCGTAAAATCTCAAACTATCATCAAACTTAGCAATTTAACAGTAAAATTTAATGGAAATTAACAAAGTGTGAATTCGTCATAAGTATATCAGTTAAGAATTATTAATAGTATTAATCCTATTTTATCGTACTAAATATGCAAAATTACACATAATTCAACATAAATAATATTTTGATCGAGTAGCAGCAACTATCAAGAAATTAAAATTAAATGGACCGGCGGGGGGCAAACCGGTAATTGGGCCCCCCCGCAAAGACGCCAAACCGCCATCGGACGGATCGTAGAAATATCATCGCGTCTCGCATCTTCTCTCGACTTTCTCCTTTCCCCAGCAATAAATAAAGGCCAAAGATTTCACCTTTCTGGCGTTGTGGTTGCCGCTGAGTCTCCCCTGCTCTCTCCCTCCCTCTCCATGCGCGTTCCTCTCCAGAAGGTCAGTCAGATCTGCACTGCCCTTCGTGACATTCCTGCGCGCTTGTTCTGCTGTTCTTTCTTGATCTTTCTAGTTGTTCGAGTAGCTGCTAGTGCGAGTCGGGATCTTTTTGCTGTGTGTTTTTAGTCGTTTTTTCGTGCGTGTCGATGCCATTCTTGAGTGATCTCGTCGAACCCAGATGGGGGTTTTGCTCTTTGCATTTACTGATTAGCTTGCTTTCGCAACTGGGTTCCTCCAGATCTGACGCGGATCGAGAGATATCGTCGTGGAAATGGACTTCTTTGATCGGTTCAAGATCTGGGTTTTGGCCGTCTCCCTTGTCGTGAACTGTGGATGTGGATATTACCTCCCTGGGAGTTACCCGCATAAGTATTCTGTCGGTGATACTCTGTCGGTGAAGGTGAATTCGCTCACTTCCATCGACACTGAGATCCCCTACAGCTACTACAGCTTGCCCTTTTGCCCGCCTCTGGAGGGTGTGAAGGATAGCGCCGAGAACCTCGGCGAGCTCCTCATGGGGGATCGCATCGAGAACTCGCCGTATCAGTTTAAGATGTACACCAACGAGTCTGAGATCTTCTCGTGCCGCACCGATCCGCTCACGGCGGATAGTTTCAAGCTCTTGAAGGAGAGGATCGATGAAATTTATCAGGTCAACCTGATCCTTGATAATTTGCCTGCTATAAGGTACACGAAGAAGGAAGAGTTTTTCCTCCGGTGGACTGGGTACCCCGTGGGAATCAAGGTTCAGGACACCTATTATGTGTTTAACCATTTGAAGTTCACTGTTCTGGTTCATAAGTATGAGGAGACCAATGTCGCTCGTGTTATGGGGACAGGGGATGCTGCCGAGATGATTCCAACTATTGGAAATGATGGTTCAGATGTGCAGGGCTATATGGTTGTGGGTTTTGAGGTTGTGCCTTGTAGTGTCATGCATAATGCTGATTCAGTGAAGAACTTGAAGATGTACGAGAAGTATCCTTCTTCGATTAAATGTGATCCGACCACTGTGTCAATGGCCATTAAGGAAGGGCAGCCCATCGTGTTCACTTACGAGGTCGCCTTCGAGGAGAGTGATATCAAGTGGCCATCTCGTTGGGATGCTTATTTGAAGATGGAAGGATCCAAAGTCCACTGGTTCTCTATCCTCAATTCTCTTATGGTGATCACCTTCCTTGCTGGTATCGTCCTCGTGATCTTTTTGAGGACTGTCCGTCGTGACTTGACGCGATACGAGGAGCTTGACAAGGAGGCACAGGCTCAGATGAATGAGGAATTATCTGGGTGGAAGCTTGTGGTTGGGGATGTGTTCCGCACTCCGTCAAACCCCGCACTTTTATGCATAATGGTTGGAGACGGTGTCCAGATTCTTGGAATGGCAGTGGTGACCATATTATTTGCTGCGCTCGGGTTCATGTCCCCTGCTTCACGTGGGACACTTATCACAGGTATGCTGTTCTTCTACATGATTCTTGGTGTAGTTGCTGGTTATGTTGCTGTCCGACTTTGGAGGACCATCGGCTCTGGTGATCACAAGGGATGGGTGTCGGTTGCATGGAAAGCCGCGTGCTTCTTCCCCGGTATAGCCTTTTTGATCCTGACCGTTCTGAATTTTCTCTTGTGGGGTAGTCACAGCACTGGAGCTATCCCGTTTTCTCTTTTCGTTATCCTGCTGTTGCTCTGGTTCTGCATATCAGTTCCACTTACTCTTTTTGGTGGATATCTTGGAGCGAAAGCTCCCCAGATCGAATATCCTGTGAGGACTAACCAAATTCCTAGGGAAATCCCACCTCAGAAATACCCATCTTGGTTGTTAGTCCTTGGTGCTGGCACTCTCCCGTTTGGCACCCTTTTCATCGAGCTATTCTTCATAATGTCTAGTTTGTGGATGGGCCGTGTCTACTATGTTTTCGGTTTCCTCTTTGTCGTTTTGATCCTTCTAGTCGTGGTTTGTGCTGAAGTATCTCTAGTTTTGACATATATGCACCTTTGTGTGGAGGACTGGAAATGGTGGTGGAAATCCTTCTTTGCCTCTGGTTCTGTTGCGATATACATCTTCTTGTACTCCGTAAACTACCTCGTGTTTGACCTTAAGAGCTTGAGCGGACCAGTCTCCGCCACTCTTTACCTGGGCTATTCCCTATTCATGGTCACCGCAATCATGCTCACGACCGGCACAGTTGGGTTCCTCTCCTCATTCTGGTTTGTGCATTACCTGTTCTCTTCTGTGAAGCTCGACTAAACTGATAGAACAGTTTTGAGAGGCAGTGGTGGCGGACGGGTATGTGGCTAGAGAGAAGGCAGACCCCACAAACTGTTCTATCTTGTATTACTTGCTTTCCTTGAGTTTTTACTTTTGCTAGGGATACAGTCAATGTAATCTGAATAATTCATTTGGTCTTTCTAATACAATTTTTTTTCTTGCTGAGATCAGTTCATGACACTGTTAGTGCATTTGGTTCATTTGTCGAAATGTTTTGGTAATGACGGTCGGTTCTAGGTAGATGATGCATCTTAATACAGATTGTTCTTTGATACAGTGAGTGGGTGGAATGCTGTGTATTCTTTTGGTAATGACTTGTGATCTAAGACTCCTTGCTTATGGTATTGTGATCCTAAGATTTCTGGCACCCTGCTTTTCTTATGTTTATGGGTCTTGCCCTTCTGGGTTTGGACTAATCTTGGTGGGCTTATAGCTGATTAGTCAATGTTCATTGCCGTCGAAATGAAATATGGTGTGCCAAGACTCGTGACCAGAGACTGCTTCTTGTAGTTTGGTCAGGGACCTAAAGAGCCTGAGAATTTAGGTTCCAAACGACAGGCTTTGGAAGCACAGCATTTGACCAAGAACCACTTACTAGCATCATAGTTCTCTTCGACTGTATATCAACAGCAATAAACAAAAAAATAATAATAATAATAAGGAAAAAGAAAAAGAAGGTTTCGCTATCGCTAAATCGCTAGAACTAAAATTGCTTGACGAGAGCTTCGGATGACCGACAGATTGTTCTGCCAAATCACAATATTTTCCATCACTTCTCTTACCTTTTCGTTCGGTCGGTCGGTCGGTCAGCGCGACACTATAAGAGTTAGGGAATCTTTAGGTCGACGTCCAATTACTTAGAGGTGTTCAGGCGGCACTCAACCATCATGGTCATGACCTTAAAGGCCATCTCATTCGCTCGTATATTTTAAAATAGAAACAGACACTATGATCAATGCCACCGCAGTGCGGCTCTAACTGGTGTTGGGAAACTCAAAAAGTAATTATAATTAATCAGTTAACTAATTACTTAATTATCCAAAGAACTTATCAGTAATGTCCAGATTGTCCTCCCCTAGCTTGTTAAAGTGTGCGGGCCACACATTTTTCTATTGAAAAGCACCATGCACCATACCGAAAGTTAGGTGATTAGCGCTCTCTTGTCGACACAAGTGTTGAAATAATCAATTTTCGAGTATGAGACTCCGAAGTTACATGTTGCTTTACTTCCTTGCAAATGAAGCCTGGTCCGACTCATTGAGAAAAGAGCAGAAACTTGAGAGATTCATGCAGATCGCAGATCACAAGCTTTTTCCATTTGCAGCCAAATTTGAGTAATCCATCAAATACGATGTGCTTTGAACAAAATATCCTCACCAATTAGTGCATGAGTATTGAATTAGTACAAAGAATTAGTCTCTGAAACAGATATGAAGGTGATTCGTGTCGCGTGAAGGAGGACTAAGATAACAGCGCGTGCGATTACTTGAACGAAGGGAGGAACGAAAACCCTAGACTCACGAAATCTATGCGCGAGAGCTGATAGATGCATTTACTTGTCCAAGATTTGCAGAAGGCGTTGATATCTTCGATCTGCTTTGCTATGTAGCAGTCGTTCATGTCGTGCAAATCGAACACGAGCTCCTTCGTGAGGCTATTGACTAGGTTCACCACCTCTTCGTCCACGGCCTCGGACTGTACTATGATCCCCGCATCCTGAAGGATCTCGATGTCTTCGGCACGTCGATGATGCTGTTGAGGAAGATTGCATAGCAGGTGAAATACGGGGCGGCAAAGGCATTGCACTGTTCATAAGCCACCAAGTTCCGAAGCAAGGGCCCTGTGCAGTCGTCGACGAACAGGGTTGGGATTCGGAGCTCCCTGTCCTCGAATTCTATGTTGAGGAGGTTGCCGGTATTCCTCTTGAACTTGACGCCGCATCTGCGAAGTATTCTCACTTCTTGCAGCCAAAACTTGCCTGGAAAATTATCGTGTCTGTTCCATCTCGCCCTGCGGGACCTTCGAGGATGGTAATCACTCGGGACGAAACTAGAGTGAAATAGACAGAGGAGATGATGATGCTGCCTTTCGTCTTGCAGCTTTATCTCGCTGTATTCGCCCTTCTGGGGTCCTAGAGGCTCGAAGAACAGGAGCGCGAGCTTGTTTAGCGAGTTTTCTTCCTCACCGGAGGTGGTCAGCTCGTAGATTTGCTTCAGCACGAAAAAGGGCAACTGGTTCTCGAGCATCAGCAGATCTCTGGTGATGTTGGGAAGCATCCATCTCGTCGCAAATATCGGTTCTTCCACATATTCAAATTGCTGATTTCGGGACATACAAACGGGCAGACACGAGAAAGCATCAGCAACCGATGAATTCGAGCGAGCCAAAATGCGTTAAGATGGTTGCCAGGGATTGGAATCGATAGGTACCTGATTGCTCTTGTGATACAACCGCATGAGCTCGACGATGAAGCAACCGTCGAGAACCATCATCTGGATGAATTGGTTGCTGTCGATATGTTTGAACTCCTCTGAGTAACAACTCCTCGCCCTGCCTTCCAACTTCTTGATTGCAGTCTGGAGAGCCACCTCGCGGTCCTCATCGCCGATCTGTTTCATGAGACGCTTGTACAGCCTCAGCTTCTGAGGTTCCATCGGCCTCAGCTCCTGCCGGCCCCAGTGTAAAGGACCGATCGAGACGACCCGAGGGTTGTACGCCTTCTCATCGACCTTGCGAATGTGCTCCGGAACCCGAAACATTGACCACTGCTTGCCAAAACGGCGCTCGTGGTGATCGGTTGTTGATTCTCATGGAGATCTTTGGCAGCCGTCATGTCGTCGCTCGCATCCGGCTTTCCCTGAGCTTTGCGCTTCTTGTTCTTCATATCTCCAAGACACCTTAAGAAGTCGTCTCTCCCTCTCTCTCACTAGTAGATTAACAATGGAAGAATATTTCCAATATGCAACTGGAACACAAGCAATCACGTGGCAAGAAAATAAAAATAAAAATTAAACTTCACGGGTTTACATAGAATGAAAGCTTGAATAGTTCAGGTTTTTCTACAAAATATTTACTTTGGTCTTCAAGTTTCAGTACTTTATGCATTCATGCGTGATAATACCTTCCTCAGATCCAGGACCAAGCAGCTTCTTGGAAAAATATGACATGGTACTAGGTTATCATAATTGGCTGGCGGCATATTATTTTGTAGAATAATTTTGCATTTATTTCTAAATGGATTAATATTAATTTTTACTTATTTATAATTATGAGTGCGTGCATATAGATGTTGAAGGGAAACTGCAACGAAACAAAGCTAAAGAAGAGATAAAAAGGAAGATGCAGCGCAGATGCAAAAAGCTAAAGTTAAGAGAGAGAGTCAATTTAATCACCCTTTTTCTCCATCGATAAGGTAAACCAATTATTGTATGCACTGTTTGAAGAAATTAAGATGTGCCTAATTAATCGAAATCCCAAAAAAAAAAAAAAAAAAAATCAATAATCGTTTCGTTAAATTCACATTACGGATGTCGAGCCCCTAAAAGTCGTATTCGAGAGCCTCCTTCCACGTTGTTGCGAGAGAAATTTGCTTTCTGGCTAAGGAAATGATCATCGGCTGACCAAATAATATGCAACTCATTTTGATAGTGACACCTGAAATTAAAGTATGCATATTATTCCCTAATCCCCCTTGGAATTGATCAAGGTCTGCAAAGAAAACCCTGAGACCTCACAAGCATCCCGTTCAAAGTTTTGACCAAGATACATGAAATCCCGAACATCCTTAAGTTAACGAGGATTTACAATGAAAGAAAGGTCAAACCATGAACAGGAATTGCTGTCAAAAGGGTTGCTGAAAGATTTCCGATCTTCATCTGGGTCATCTTAGAGAGAATCGTTTTTCTGGTTGGGTTGTATTCCCGCATGATATCAAGTTGGCGAGCAAAGACAAAAGATATGATGTGGCAAGCACGATCGGGCGCTTAGTAGGTGTGAAATCGGATTAGATTATGGGCAAAGTTTCGATCATTACGATGCAAGATCATATTTTAATCGCGACCATGACATCTTGATCGGCTTTTTGCATATTACTTTGTTTTACGGAAGAAAGCAAACATGGTTCCCTCCTTCGCACGCCTCGTCCCTGGCGCATTGCCAGCACAATTTCCACTGGATTTTCTTCATTATTATTGTCGTGTTCACACATCCCTCCACGCAGTCAACGTGCTATGAAACCAATGATTCTTTCTCGTACTATAATGCTCAGGATATTTCGCCTGGTATTTTAATCGATTCGCTTATTTTTCACATTATATACTTACATTAAAACTTCACCTAAGTTACACTTAGTTTCAAGAGATTTCGGATGGAGACGGATCTTGATCGGACGATAGACTTACATGTCTGCACATTAGTTCGAGATTATGATAATGTAAAAACAGAGCCAGCTGTGCATCAAGACAATTGTACAAAGTCTTCCTCAATAATCACGAGGAAAGACGGCGAATGATTCAAAGCCTAGGACCACCAGCTGAACAGGCGACTATTTCTTTTCTTGGACATCATCATAAATCCAAATTGCTACGCTAGGTGTAGTCCTTTTCTCGATGGAAACCACCTCCGACCCGCACAGGAAGTGCTGCCGGTGGAAGAAATGGTGCTCTACAGCTAAGCTCATGTATTTGAACTATCCAACAGGGGAAAAAAAAACAGCTAATACAGTGGGGTCGACAAAATGTTAGGTTTATGTTTTACCTGACATTGACTTGATTTAATAAAACGAATCTAAATACAGCAAAGTTCTATCATTTGGTGCCGAAAAATACGGAATGTTAATTGAAATTGGTAACAATAAAATAAACTTTTGGTAAAGCTACTTTTTTCACCTCTATTCGAATGGTAAAATGTATGACAAGATATTATCAAAACGTGAGAGCTGAAAAATGCACTTGCTCAGCCAAGATTTGCAAAATTTATTGATGTCCTCAATTTGCTGGGCTATGAAGCAATCGCTGAGGTCGTGCATATCAAACACAAGCTCCTTGGTGAGGCTGTTGATGAGGTCCACCACCTCTTCGTCGTCGTCCACCGATTGAATTATGATGCCGGCGTCTTGCAAGATCTCGATGTCCTCCAGGGTCTCGATGATGCTGGTGAGGAAGATCGCGTAACAGGTGAAATATGGTGCGGCGAAAGCGTTGCACTGCTCATAAGCCACTAAGTTCCTCAGGAGTGGCCCTGTGGACTCGTCGATGAATAGGGTGGGGATCTTGAGCTCCCGATTCACGAACTCTATGTTGAGGAGGTTGCTGGGGTTGTACTTGAACCGGATGCCGGCTCTCGATAGCTTCTTTGCCTCGTGCACCCACAGCCTCCCTGGGAAATTCTCGAGCCTGTTCCATCGAGCGCCCCCTTTACTTCGTGAACGGTGATTGGCGGAGGGGATGAAGCTCGAGTGGAATAGCGCGAGGAGATGGTGATGCTTGCCCCTGTCGTCCAACATGATATCGTCGTACTGTCCCTTCTGCAGCCTCAGAGGCTCCATGAATAGGAGGGCAAGCTTGTTTAGGGGCGTCGCATTCTTGTCGGACGTCGTGAGGTTGTAGATCTCTTGCAACACAAACATCGGCAATTGGTTCTCGAGCATGAGAAGATCTCTAGTGACGTTGGGTAGCATCCATCTTGTTGCAAACATTGGTTCTTCCACAAATTGTCCCTCTTCGTCCTAATCTTGACCAAAACACATACAAAAGGATACATTTATATGAAGCATGTGCAAGATCACTAATTGTAGTGAAAGGATATCAAATCGAACACAGGACTCTTCTATAAATTCTGCATCTTGGAATTAATATGAGTAGTTAATCACAAACCTGATTGCTCTCATGGTAAAGCCTCAAGAGTTCCACAATGAAGCAACCATCAAGAACCATCATTTCGACAAACTCGTCGGAGCTAATATCGTTGAACTCCTCCGAGTAACAGTTCCTTGCATCGGGCTCCAATTTCCTCATCGCTGTCTTGATGCGCTCGTCAGAATCTTCGTAACCCATCTGCGCGAGGAGGCGCTCATAGAACCTCTCCTTCTGAGCTTCCATGGCTCTCAAGGCGTGCTGGTTCCGATGGAACGGGCCGATCGAGATGACCCTAGGGTTGTACGCCTTCTCATCGACCTGACGAATATGCGCTGGAACCCTGAAGATCGACCACTGAGGGCTGAAACGGTCGGCATCATGGTCGACTGTGTTACTGGGGAAATCTACAGCAGCTGCCGCTATGTCTCTGTCTTTCTCTTCTAGCTTTCTTGGAGATTTGCGCTTCTTGCCCATCTCGGAGGCCTGCTCTTTATTTTCAAGACTCTTCAACAGGTTATAGTCTTTCTAGGTGAAGGAGATTCACAATGAAGATCTCTCTCTACTTTCCAGACTGGAAAACGCGGCATCCACGTGGTGGTATGACAATTTTTTAGAGCCAAATAGAACGAGTTTGAACAGTTCACTTACGTTTGGAATATTTGGTCAAAAGAGAAGGTAAGAGAAATAGGGTTTATCATATTGGGCTTTGCCGTCAAGTTTCCTTTTTCTATTCGGTGGTTTTAAAACTTACATTTTTATGGTCACACTAGACAGAATCTGCCCCAGATACAAACGAAACGTTTTGGATGTAGCGACATGTTCAAGGAATTTTATTGGCTTGTGTCATATAGTTTACTGAATATAATCGAGAGATTTGCCCAAGGCTCCTGTACAATATGTCATATGGTCGGCCAATTTGATCCGTTCATTTTTTGGACTAGGAAAGATGCGAGTCACCCGGTCAATGGGCAAATATGCGACTGTTTGCTTAATTCGGTAATATTGAAAAAATTGTTCTTGATTAGTAGAGATAATCACCGTCATCATCAAAGTAAACTTTACAGAGTATTGTACCTTAAGTGCAAAATAGAATGCGCAAGACGAGGTCGTGGGGGCTGATTTCATGAAATCCAGACATAACAATGCCTAACATGATCATTTCATAGTTAAAAAAGTGAAGGGGATTTGAAGAAAATCGATAACCACCAATCAAAGATATGATTATTTACGTGGTTAAGCTGATTTCAACATACCATCCTTTTTTTTTTCACTGTTATTAGGTTTAAAACATTGTAACAACGCCCACGGAAAATTAAATCTACATGTCAAACTTTTATGCGGAACTCTTTCATAAGAGTTCTGTAATCTTTAGGTCGACGTACGATTTCCGCACAACAATTCTTGAAGAATGCTTAAGGTGATTAGGCACTCACGGTCACAGTCATGATCATTAGGCCATCTCATTTGCCTTATAATATGAAAAGATCAATTCCAAGTCCCCTAGCTACCACCACAGGGAGGCACTAACTGGTGTTAGAAGCATCTACAAGTAATTATAATTAATTACTTGATTACTTAATTAGAAAAAGAACTTGTCAGTTCGTCAAGACTCTGCTCCTCTAGTATATTAAACAATATCTCCTTACTATTAGTGTTCGACTACTGAATTAGTAGAAAGAATTAGTCTCTGAGAACAGATATGAAGGTGATTTGCGTTGCCCGAAGGAGGACTAAGAAAATAGCGTGCATGCGATTACTTGAGCCAGGGGAACAGGAATGACAACCCTAATCGGACAAAATCGATGCACGAGAGCTGATAGATGCATTTGCTCTTCCAAGATCTGCAGAAGGCGTTGATGTCTTCAATTTGCCGTGCTATGTAGCAGTCGTTCCGGTCGTCCAAATCGAACACGAGCTCCTTGGTGAGACTATTGACAAGGTTGACCACCTCTTCGTCCACGGCCTCGGACTGTACTATGATCCCCGCCTCTTGAAGGATCTCGATGTCTTCCGGCACATCGATGATGCTGTTGAGGAAGATCGCATAGCAGGTGAAATATGGCGCAGCGAAGGCATTGCATTGCTCGTAAGCCAGCAAGTTCCGAAGCAAAGGCCCCGTGGAGTCGTCGACGAAGAGAGTCGGGATCCGTAGCTCTCTGTTCTCGAATTCTATGTTGAGGAGGTTACCGGGATTGCTCTTGAACGTAATGCCAGATCTCCGAAGTATCCTTACTTCTGCCAGCCAAAACTTCCCTGGAAAATTTTCGTGTCTGTTCCATCTCGCGTCTCGGAACCTTTGAGAAGGATGGTAATCACTTGGGACGAAACTAGAGTGATACAGAGCGAGGAGATGATGGTGCTTCCCTTGGTCGTGCCACCTTATCTCAGTGTATTCGCCCTTTTGGGGTCGTAGAGGCTCTAAGAATAGGAGCGCGAGCTTGTTTAGCGGGATCGCTTCCTCGTCGAAGGTGGTGAGCTTGTAGATTTCTTGCAACACAAAAAAGGGCAATTGGTTCTCAAGCATTAGCAGATCTCTGGTGATGTTGGGAAGCATCCATCTCGTTGCAAATATCGGTTCTTCCACATGTTGGCCGTGCTGATTCCCGAACAGACAAATGGACAGACACGAGAAAGTATTAGCAATCAATGAATCAGAGCAAGGAAAAAAATTTGTGTCGGATGGCATTTGGGATAGGAATTAATAGGCACCTGATTGCTCTCATGATACAACCGCATGAGCTCGACGATGAAGCAACCGTCAAGAACCATCATCTGGGTGAATTCCTCGCTGCTGATGTGGTCGAACTCCTCTGAGTAACTTCTCCTTGCCCTGCCTTCCAACTGCTTGATCGCAGTCTCGAGGCCCACATCGCGGCCCTCATCACCAATCTGCTTCATGAGTCGCTCATACATCCTCAGCTTCTGAGCTTCCATCGCCCTCAACTCTGGCCGGCTCTGGTGGAAAGGACCGATCGAGACGACCCGAGGGTTGTATGCCTTCTTGTCGACCTCGCGAATGTGTGCTGGAACCCGAAAGATCGTCCACTGCTCGCCGAAACGACGCTTGTGGCCCGTCCCATGATTTCTATGGAGATCGCCGGCGGCCGTCATCTCTTCACTTGCTCTCACCTTTCCCAGAGATTTGCGCTTCTTGTCTTTCATGATCTCAGAGACACCGCAAAAGGCCATCTCTCTCTATGGTCGATTAACAATGAAAGAATATTTCCAGCAGGCGCTGGAACACAAGCAGTCACGAGGTATAAAGATTAAACATTACAGGTTGAGATAGAAAAAAGTTTGAATAGTTCAAAAGGTTAGGGTCAGAAATATAGATTTTGGTCTTCAAGATTCAATACCTTTATGCAATCGTGCGTGATGAGAACCTCCTCAGATACAAGACTAAGCAGCATCCTGAATGAGTCCGACATGGAACGAGGAATCTTATTTGAGTGGCGGCACATTATTTTGTAGAATAATTTTGCACTTATCTTACGGATTAATATTAACCCATAACTATTTATAAGTGTATCTATTTGTTGAAGTGAAATTAGGGAAAATTGTCCAAAAAATATTAAACCTATTGCACTTTTGTCATTTATTACTAAACCTTTTGTCAATGGAGTCATATACATTTTCATGTTTTGCCAAATTTTGGTTGGAAAATCGCTCATATTGATACTTGCTATTCTATGTAGCATAACTGGCTTTAACATGGATGAGTTTTAATTTTTTTTTTTGAATTTTTTGGCCAACGAGGGTCGCCGGATCCTCGTCCAAACCATCTAGCCTCACTTAGATTTGTGTGAGGCCAAATGAGGGCGTCTCGGCCCTTGCCCAAGGCTGACAAGGCTTCACAACCCTTGTTGAGTGGCCAACATGGTTCCGGACCCTCACTGACCATATAAACAAGAATAGAAAAAAAGGAAAAAAGAAAATAAAATAAATACTAAAATATTGTTAAAATATGTCATAATTAGTGTCGATTGTGCTGCATAAGATGGCTGGTATCTACGGGTGTGCATGGAAACACTCCAAAAAGTGTTTCGGAACACTACTGTACGGAAAGTGTTCGGGAACAAAAAAGAACAAACGCGTTTGGTTGCGTTTGTTCTTTTGTTTTCTTGTTTAAACGAAATAAGAACGAAAAAAAAACCACAATTTGTCGTTTCTTGTTCCGAAACAAAAATGAAGAAACATTTCCAGCGAGCTTCTTCTCTCTCTTCTTCTTCTCTTCTTCTTTTCTTCTTTTTTTCTTCTTTTCTCTTTCGCGGTCGCCGGCCTCGACCATGGCCGGCAACCGGCCCGTCGAGGCTCGGGCTCGCCGGATCCGGGCGAGCTCGAGCTCGCCCGGCCATGGCGAGGCTCGGCCTCGCCGGATCCGGGCGAGCCCGAGCTCGCCCGGCCAAGGCGAGGCCGAGCCTCGCCCCAAATCCGGCGAGGCCGAGCCTCGCCCGGCCAAGGCGAGGCCGAGCCTCGCCCAACCACAGCGAGGCTCGGCCTCGCCGAGGGCCGGCGAGCCTCGCCGTGGCTGGGCGAGGGCCGAAGCCCCGTCGGCCGTCGCCAGGAGGCCGGCGACCGGAAAAAAAAGAAAAATAAAAGAAAGGAAAAAATGAAAAATAAAATAAAAATGTTTAAAAAATTAAAAGAAACAAAAAAAGAATAAAATTTACCAAATGTGTTTTTTCATTTTTTATTCCCGGACCAAACGTTACCAAACGCGTTCTTTTGTTCAAAAATTGTTAGGAACGAAAACACTTTTTTTTGTTTCCGGTCCCGGGAACAAAAAAAAAGAAAAACGTTACCATTCGCATTCTACGTTAACATTTTTCTAACCAAAATTAGTCAAATGAATTCAATTGCCAAAATATGAAAATATTTAGGTCTCAACCAACAAAAATGAAAAGGTTTATAGATTCAGAATTTTTTAGATAATTTTTCCTAAAAGAACTACATAGAAATATAGATAAAGAAGATACAAAACTAATGCAAAAGCTAAAGGTAAAGAGAGAGATATTTCAACGTACTTGCTTTTTGTCCATCAACGATGTAAAAATAATTATGAGATGCCCCATAACAAGAAATTAACATGTGCCTAATTGATCGAAATCTCAAAAAAAAAAAAAAAAAAAAAAACATTAGTCTAAACGATCGAAATGCCAAAAAAAATTAATAATCATTTCGTTAACTCTAGTCATACACGCATGGTCGACCTCCTAAATGTCGTTCGCAAAAATCTCCTTCCTTCTTGCAAGATAAACGTGCTTTCTAGCTGAGGAAATGATGATTGGCTGACCAAGCTCATTTTGACCAAGCTCATTTCGGCAAGCAGTGAAATGGTCTAGTCATGACTTCATATAATCCCCCTCGGAATTGACCAAATTCATCAAATAAAAACCCGACATGTAACGAGCAACCCCATGTATCTGACCCAGACTTCTCTCAAAATATCAGATGTGCCTAGAAGACGGAAGTTCTAACTTCTAAATCCACAGCTTCCTCTTAGATTAAATTGTGCTCCATTAAAGTCCATAATTTATTGCTTGATGGTCTCTGAGATTAGTGAAGAGTTATTTAGTGAAACTTATGAAATCTTAGTAGCTTCTAATTCTAGTATATTAAAGTGTCCGGGTTACAATTCTTTTACTCGGGAAAAGTACTTTCCGCCAAACAGAAAGTCAGATGAATAGCGCTCTCTAGTCTACATTAGCATTTGTGTTAAATAATTAAATTTGAGTATGAGACTCAGCAGTTGTATATTGCTTTACTTCCTTGCAAATGAAGCCTGGTGTGACTCCATGAGAAAAGAGCAGAAACTTGAGAGATTCATGCAGATTACAGGTCACAAGATTTTCCATTTGCAGCCATATTTGAGAAATCTCTCCAGCATGATGTGCTTAAGTTTTAATAATATTTTAATATATTTTAACAATTATTTTTTCTTTTCTTCAATTTTCTTTGTTTTTTTTTTTAACTGCGATTAGCAAAGGTCGCTGGAACCTCACTGGCCACTGGGTGAGGGCAATGAAACCCTTCCCAATGGCAGGCGAAGCCCTCGCCCAAACGGCTACTAGGGGAGGGTTGCGACCTCACCTGCAGTTGACGAAGGCTTTGTGGTCGCGAGCGAGGCCGCAATGGCCTCACCTAGGTCTGTGCGTGGCCAAATGAGGGTGTCCAATTCCTTGCCTGAGACTAGCAAGGGCTTTGTGGCCCTCACTTAGTGGCCGACAAGGTTCCAATGACCCTTGCCAGCCATAATTAAAAAAAAAAAACTTGAAGAAAGGAAAAATAGATGTTCGAAAAACATTAAAACATTATTAGAACTTATTTGCATCAGTGCCGGCTATGCCATGTAATATGGTTAATATCCATGTTAGCAATTTTCAATCAAATTGACTAGATGGACTCAATTAGCAAAATGTAAAAAGGTTTATGATTCAATTAACAAATTTAAAATATTCATAATCGAAGTGAAATAAGTGCAATTACTTAATTATTTTTTTTTTCAGTGAAACTAGGTAAAAACATAGATAAAGAAGAAACAAAACCGATGCGAAAGCTAAAGGTAAAGAGAGAAATATTTCGACTTCATTGCTTTTTGTCCATCAATAGTGTGAAACAATCACGAGATGCATTATTACGAGAAATTAACATGTGCCTAACTAATAGAAATCTCAAAAAAAAAAAAAAAAAAAAAAAAAGCATTTGTCTAACCTATCAAAATGCCCAAAAAAATCAAAAACCATTTCTTTAACTTTAGTCACATACACATGGTCGACCTCCTAAAAGTCGTATGCAAAAACCTCCTCCCATTTTGCAAGAGAAATATGCTTTCTGGCTAAGGAAATGATCATTGCCTCTGACCAGGCTCATTTTGATAGTGATATCTGCAAGTAAAGTAAGGTATGGTTATGATTTCATAATTCCACCCAGAATTGACCAAATTCATCAGATAAAACCTTGACACATGATGAGCAACCTTTTTGAACTTTGAACAGAGTTCTTTCAAAATATCAGTTACGCCTGGAATCATTTTTTTTTTTGTTTCTTAAAAAATAAAAAATAAAATTGAGAAATATTTTTTCAAATATTGATCACTTGTATTACTTGATATAATTAATCAATAAATAATGTTTTCACTATCAATAATAATTTATGTCTAATCCGCAACTTCCTCTTAAAATAAAATCCGTAATCTATCGCTTGATGGTCTCTGAGATTAGTGAACAAGTTAATTGGGAAAGTTCATTAAATTTTAAAAGCTTCTAATTCTACAATCCGCGACACGTGGTATGGTTGACCCCCTAAATGAAAAGCCTCCCTCCACCCTGCTTGCAAGAGAAACATGCTTGCTGGCTAAGGAAATGATCATTGCCTGACCAAGCTCATTTCGATAGTAATACCTGCAAGTAAAGTGAGGCATGGTTATGACTTCAAATAGTCCCCCTCCGAATTGACCAAATTCATCAAATAAAACCCTGACATGTAATGAGCAGCCCTTGTTTGTACTTTGACCAAGACTTCTCTCAAAATATCAGATGTGCTTAGAAGAAGGAAGTTCTAACTTCTAATCTACAGCCTCCTCTAAAATTAAATTATGCTCCATAAAAGTCCATAATCTATTGCTTGATGGTCTCTGTGATTGGTGAAGAGTTACTTAGCGAAATTTAAGAAATTTAAGTGGCTTCTAATTCTACAATTTGCGACACATCGCAGCATTTGAGAGAAAGAGGGTTGGGACCATTTTCCTTTGCTTCAAGTTGACGAGGATTTCCAGTGAAGAAAAGGCCGGGTTGTAAAAAAAAAAAATAAAAATCGAATTGTGATTACACCTGTCAAGTTTATTAATGCGTTAATTAAGCTATATATTCTTCTGGGTACAGTATTTTAAAAGGGAACATGACCACATCGGTTATGTTGATGCAAAGTCTTGGAACGTCATCTATGGTGGTGTCCAAAGGGAGGTCATTTTCTAACTTGCGTGCCGTCGCCCATGAGATGAAGTTGGCCAACAAACACGGAGAACAAGATGTGCCGACCGGGACCAGATACATCAGGTTAGATTATTGATTGATGTCTTGATTATTATGACGCAAGATCATAGTAAATCACGACCTTGAATCTTGATTGGCTTTCGATTTTGTAATATTTTTTATCTTACGGAAGAAAGCAAACACATTTCAGTCGTTCGCTTGTCTTGTCTCCAGCACATTGCCAGCACGATTTCCACTGGAATTTTTCACTGTTATTGTCGGCGTCACGTCTCATCCACGCAGCCAACGTGCCATGAGATGAAGTTGCTACTTCAATATTTGTCCTCATAATTTAGCGTACAGTATCCGCCGTCCATAAAAACTTCAAAGAACACATGACTTACTACTTAATTATTCAAAACACTCCTTCTAGATTAAACTTTGACCTTAATTTAGCTATTAGATGGAGGTTTGATTTAACATTTAATTATTTTAATATTTTTCTATATCATTGCTCATCTTCTTCGTCGACACCACCCTCACCAGCCACACCTTCTTCACCCACAGGCGAGGGTCAAAACCCTCGCCGCCCGGCCACATCCTAGCTGGCCTAGGCGAGGAAATCGGTACCGTCGAAGTGAATAGTCTAACTTACCGATCGCTTGTTTGGCTGCAAATGATTAGGCCGTCAAAATCAGTCCTGCCTTGGAGATCGTGTTATGGTCTCCCCCGTGAGGCGAGCGAGCACTTACATTTTGGCTTTGCCGTAATATATATATTCCTTTTTGTCCCTTTTTTTATTTTATTTTTTTTTATTTTTTTAGCTTCTTCTGGTGCCTGTTCTGGTTCTGCATATGTCATTATTGTGGGAAGAACGAGAATGACGAAACAGAGACAAGGTTGAATGGAAGGTGAAGAAGAGCTCTTCATCTCAAAATGAGGAACGAAACCAGCGAGGACTTGCAGGCACACAAGCCACACAACGCAGAACCACGTGTGGGCGAGGGTCGCAGCCGTCGCTTGGCCGGCTAGGCTCGCAAGCCTTGGCAACGCCTCGTTCTTTCGGGGAAGATGAGTAGTGAGGAAAGCGAAAAAGATAAAAGAAAGATTAAAAGTAATTATAACATTTCTTAAAAAGTGATGTCGATTTGAGCAGTGTGAAATATGTTAGATTACTGGCCGTGTCACATAAGATAACCATAATTAATTTAACCATCACATCAATGATTAATTGATTGAATAGATTACATTGGAATTTTCCGCAAAAGTTTAGAAATAAATTAGTCAAAATTCGAAGGTTTAAGACTAAATTGGTAGCCGTATAAAGGTTTAGGATTTTTTTGAACCATTTTTCCACTTTAAACCGTAAAAAAGGGGTCAATAATTTCACAAAAGTGTCGGTAAGTCACTAGTAATTTACTTGAAAATCAGTAACCTTTCCTTACCCACGTTTTTTTCGCACTTTCCAACTCTTATATAAATTTAACCTTATGAAAAAGTTGTTTAGAATTTTTTGGAACGGCAGTAGTGTGGTGTGGTCCACAATATTAAATAAAAAAAGCAGTCGCCGCCCTTTGTTGTCTGGTTTCCGCAATTACTTCGAAGGCGGGATCAGAAGCATTTAGTCAAATTGCAGAAACTGCTAAGAAAAACGCTTGATCTGGGGCAGATCAATTCATGAGACCACTCGATACACAAAGTCAATCACTTTGGAGGACTAATAATTCACAAAAATTAATCGAAAAAAACTAAGCGGAATTGGCTTAATGGTTCCCAACAATGAATGCAATTACAGGAGCAAAACAGGGGTATCGAATTAGTATAAAAAGAATGGTCGAGTGCGCTACAAGATGAGGTTAGAATGTGAATCGAAGAATGTAAAGAAAGAGATTACAACTATCTGAATGGTAAGAGTGATGACAGGATATTTGCACAATGAGAGAGCTGGTAAATGCACTTGCTCTGCCAGGATTTGCAGAACTTGTTGATGTCCTCAATTTGGTCGGCTATGAAGCAATCGCTCATGTCGTGCATATCAAACACGAGCTCCTTCGTAAGGCTATTGATGAGGTCCACCACCTCTTCGTCCTCGTCCACCGATTGGTAAATAATCCCTGCGTTTTGCAAGATCTCCATGTCCTTCAGGTCTTCGACGATGCTGTTGAGGAAGATCGCGTAGCACGTGATGTACGGCAAGGCGAACGAGTTGCACTGCTCGTAAGCCAGCAAGTTCCTCAGGAGCGGTCCCGTCCACTCGTCGATGAAGAGGGTGGGGATCTTGAGCTCGCGGTTCGAAAACTCTATGTTGAGGAGGCTACCGGGGTTGTACTTGAACCGGATGCCGGCTCTCCGTAGCCTCTTCGCCTCGTGGACCCACAACTTCCCCGGGAAGTGATCTTCCCTGTTCCATCGAGGGCCTCGGTCCATTCGCAAAGGCTGAATGTCGGAAGGAATGAAGCTCGCGTGGAATAGGGCGAGGAGATGGTGATGCTCGCCCTTGTCGTCCAGCTTTGTCTCATCGTATTGTCCCTTCTGCGGACTCAGCGGCTCCATGAATAGGAGGGCAAGCTTGTTGAGAGACACCGCATCCCTGTCGAATGTCGTGAGGTTGTAGATCTCTTGCAACACGAACATCGGCAACTGGTTCTCGAGCATGAGAAGATCTCTGGTGATGCTGGGTAGCATCCATCTTGTTGCAAAGATCGGCTCTTCCACAAATTGTCCCTCTTCGTCCTAATCTCAATCAAAAAACATACAGAAGAACGCATAAATGAATCATGAGCAAGATCACTAATTTCATTGAAAGGAAATCAAACAGATCACAGGAGTCATTTATAAATCCTAGATATTGGAATTAATAAGAGTAGTCAATCATGTACCTGATTGCTCTCATAGGAAAGCTTCAAGAGTTCCACAATGAAGCAACCATCACGAACCATCATCTCGACAAAATCATCGGTGCTAATATCTTCAAACTCGTCCGAGTAACACCTCCTCGCGTCGGGCTCCAATTTCCTCATCGCCGTCTTGATGCCCACATCGCGATCTTCGTAGGCCATCCGCTCCATGAGTCGGTCGTAGAACCTCATCTTCTGAGCTTCCATGGCTCTCAAGGCAGGCTGGTTCCGATGGAACGGACCGATCGAGACGACCCTAGGGTTGTACGCCTTCGCATCGATCTGACGAATGTGCGTCGGAACCCTAAAGATCGACCACTGGGAAATGGAACGGCGGGGCTCATGATCGGCAGCCATGTCGCCGGGAAAATCTTCGGCGACCACCGTCATATCTCTGTCTTCCTCTTCTTGCTTTCTTCGAGCTTTGCGCTTCTTGCCCATCTAGGAGACTCGCTCTTCAGTCTTCAAGGCTCTTAAATAGGTTAATAATCTTTTTAGGTTAAGATTCCCAGTGAATAATCACTACTTTCTGTGCAGAAAAACAAGCAGCACTCACGTGGCGGCGCGAAGGTTTTCGGGGGCCTGACAGGCCAAGTTTGAACAGTTCAACTACGTTTGGAATATCTGGTCAAAAAAGCGAAATCAAAGAATTAGGGTTTAGAAAATCGGACTCTGTCGTCGAGTCTTTTTTTTCTCTTTTCAATTTGGTTGTTTTAAAATTATGATTTTTCAGGTTCATGCTAAATTGCCAGACAGGTATTCCCCCAGAAGCAAACCAAAGGCCCTTTTGTTAAGGTGACATGTTCAAGGAATCCTACTGGCTTTTCTCGTATAGTTTACTGAATATAAGTGAGAGATTAGGGCAGATGCGAATCAATTAGGTTTTCTTTATCCTGGCAAACAAGAAAGCTGGGGGATGCACCCTGAGTTTCAAACCTGTCATGATGCGAGTCGCCGGGCAGGTTGCGTAAACATGAGATTGTTTTGTAAGATTGAAAATTTGTTATTGAATTAGTGAGTCATGGAAGAAGAGGTAAAAGTCATCATCATCATCCTCATCGTCATCCTCATCATCAGTATAAACGTCACGTAGTATCAGACCTTAAGTGCTAAATCGAAGATTCAAGAGGAGGCCATGAAAGCTGATTTCACACAATCTCTCCATGCAATCGCGATGTGACCACACGTATCATGATCATTTTATGGTTCAAAAGTGACAGGAATAAATATCTCCGTGCTATCGAAGACTTGATCATATGCATAATCAAGTTGGTTTCTTCATCTTATAACCCACTTTTATTTGCTTCAATTAGACTCAAACATCGTAACTATGCTCAATGTAAATCAAATCTATTTATCAAATTTTCCTTGTACACCTCTTACATACAATGAGGTAGGACGTGATGACATATTATATCTTATCTTTCACTAAGTGTGAAACGAGATTAAATTATTCATCGCATCACTACAAAAAGGTCATAAATCGACCCTAATCATCGAGAAACGAAATA
The DNA here is from genome assembly GCF_016545825.1 of Eucalyptus grandis. NCBI lineage: Eukaryota > Viridiplantae > Streptophyta > Magnoliopsida > Myrtales > Myrtaceae > Eucalyptus > Eucalyptus grandis. The sequence goes on along the minus strand of NC_052614.1, from coordinate 3,414,119 downwards.
AAAATTTCGATGCTTTAATCATCTTGGTGGGATCATCCTTTGTCGCTATTAGCGAAAAAGCCAGCACATGAGTCCTAATTCTTTTCATTAATTATTTGTGGCGTGCATATCTCGGTATTGAATATTCCCTGACCAAGTCCACGTTCGAAGTCCTAATCAAAGTTAGGTTTCACAAGTCATATTTTATATTTTTGTAATCCTTGGGCCAGTTCCTGCACATTCTAGTCCTTTTCCGGCCCATCCTCGAAATTTATAAGCCGAAACAATTTTCTTGCCGACAAATTGATTTTCATTATATATGCTTACCTTAAATCTTACGAGGCAGGCACGCACTTTGGCCTTTTATTAATCTGAACTACCTAAGAATTTCGCGACATATAAATACTGGCATTTTGATACGCCTTTCTTATTTATAAATTTTTAGAAATTTCAATAACATTTTAGATTTCAACATGAAAGTGAAAAATACCTCTGACATATGCATAAGTTTAAACAAACAAGCATTTATGACATGTTTGCGGAAAACTTCTTAGCGGAGGAAAATCCTTTTCGTGAAAAACATCTTCAAGAAGAACGACCAGTTTTTTATTGTTCGGCAATATATGAAAGTGAGATAGAAAACATTTTTTGATGTTACATTCAAAAATTAATTTATGTTATAATTACATTTTATCTCATGTATATTACCCTTATGTAAAGTAAAAGTATTAATTTTTTTTTAATTTATAGAATAAAGCAACATAAAAAAGATGGCAAAAAAATTGAAAATATAAATACTTAACAAGCTTAATCTCGATGCTCATAAAACGTCGTTTGAGAATGGTTCTCCATCCTTTGTGACCTGCCTGTGGAAAATAGCTCGGGAAAACGATTTCTTCCTTTTAGGATGGAAATATCATTATTATCAATTTTAACTATGGTTATTTTCTTTAACCGTAAAAATTTAATCATCACATAAATCATTTCCATATAAATTAAGTCACCCAGTTAAGATCAAAGTTTCACTAAATTTCAGTCTTATTTTAGGCTAGGCAAATTGGAGCTCTTTATTCAGGCCGGCAAGCTTGGGCCTGGCGGAGCCCGACCCCGAGCCAGACCAGACACTCAGGTCTACTGTATGGTCTCTCTTCTCCGTCTGCGTCAATGTACACGCTTCACTTTCCTCTCTCCACTGCAACAATGGCTCTCCATCTCCCTTCTCTGCCTTGTCTCTTCACTCCTCCCTCTCCACCTTTCTTCCCCACCATCTCCATCTTGTGCTCAGCCAACTTCTCTTCGGTCTCGCGAGTCTGGTTTGCAATTTTTTGCGTTTTTTTCTTCTTTTGCTTCTTTAAGATTGTGCATTTGTACTGCTACTCATTGACCCTTGGATGGCAGGGACTGGAGGTGAATTGCTTGGCTAACTGTCGAAGGGAATGATGCCTGGTGCACCAGCGTCGGTGTGAATTGATTGTCAAGAAGGTATCTTTTTGTATGTTTAATCGTAGAATTGACCAAACAAAGATGCAAAACTGTTGACTTGTTGATAAAAGAGTGATCATATGGTTACTTAGTAGGACTTCAGCACTGCAGGGCCATGGCCGCAACTTGGTTTCGCTGATCCTCCAACAACAAGGCGGATGTCGTCTTGATGTTATCTTTAGTTTGTGTGTGTCTGAATCCGGCTGAAGTGTATAACCTGTAGACTCCAATCTCTTTGGTCATTGCAGTCTGATACTAGAGTTCGTGATGTTAGTTCAATGCTTTTCTCCTTTTTTTCAGAATTACTGAGCACATTTCTCCCTTGCATAATGCAATTAGTGGATGAAAAGATCTCTTAAAATAGGTTACTTTTCCAATGTTTGTCATAGGATAGGGTGTTGTTAAAGTTTCTACCGGTGATCTATTGAGAGCGGATGTATCCGCTGAAACTAACATTGAAAACAAAGCCAAAGAATTCATGAATGCGGGAAAGCTTGCACTAGATAAGACTGTGACGACTAAATAAATAACTTTACATTCTTGCAATTTCAAGCCGGTAACACTTAAATTTCGGTGATCCTTTTGATTATTCTTTGCATAGAAAAATTTGGGATCGACCATGACCCCTAAGTAAAAATATTCGTTAAATTCAATTTGCATGTTAAGGGCATTTTCATTTTAATCAAACCGGAGTAATGGAACTTGAGTAGGGAAGCCCTAAACTTAATCGCATGGTCATATATTTTCCAATTCTTGAAGAGCAAGTTTTCCACAAACACCCAGAAATGAAAGCGGATTTCCGGCCAAGAGTGGATTTGAGGGAAATAGAGAAGCCCGGTCATGAGTGAAGATATTTTGTAGGAGCGCACAGGGAAAATTTTCGTCAAATTTTGAAGGGGGTGAATTATTTGGTGGATTTGGGATAAAGAAATGAAAGGGGAAATGAGATTTGATGAATTTCTTTCTATAAGTAAGGGCTGACGGTAGTAAAAAAGAGGAAATAGCTCACTAAAAATAAGGTGGGCGCCCACTTTGAGGTCTTCAAAAGGCAACATACGATCTCCCACATAGGCACACAACCCGGGTACGGAGTTAGCCTGCAGTTGTATGCAGTGTCGTAAGACGTGTTAGCTCCACAATAGGCCTTCCACCTATCCTTACTCACCTCAGACGCAAATGGTTACTATACCAACCTACCCGATGGTAACTAGTGTGTGCAAGCACATCCTGACGTGGAATCTACATTCATCATAAAACCCCATAATTTTATGTTTATCTTTGTCTTACGACAGAGAGTGAATACGGATGAGAACACGGGGTCTCCCACCCCATGGCGGTTCTCTCGCCTATTTCCTCCTCAAGCCTTTTTTTTAAGGACTTACTCCGGTCCAAGACTCATACAATTATGCCCATGAAAAAGAAATTGTACTCTGAAACTCGAACGGGTGGTGTTGTTTTTAGAAAAGATGTTATGTAGGACAGACTTGCCAAGTTAGCAAGGAGATAATCCATTCACAGCACGATAAGTGTACCAACGGATCCCGCCACGTAGAAATTTTGAAATTTCCTCCCTCTCTCCATTGTTCCTAAAACAATCTACACCCTCTCTTTCCCTCTCTTTGAGAAAACATTGAGTACACTTCACTTGCCAAGTCAACAATATATCACCCTATTTATTGGTCCACATGCGTTTTATGGGACCCACATTTCAGATTTTCAGAATTTCTCTCTTCTATATAAACCGACACATCAATGAAAGAAGTAAACGAGGTTTACTCAATATTTTGGGGCCTCATCGGCCACATTTTGATCATGAATGGAATGATTTATTGCTAACTTGAAAAGTGAGGTGTACCAAATATTTTGACAAAATATTAGGTACATAAGTGATGCCGCATTAGATTTGCAATAGTTCATTGGATGGATGACCCGTGTCATCCTTATATATAGGCATAAATTTTGAAAGTCTGAAAGTCACTTCCCTCTTTCATGCAACGACACTCTCTGTTCTCCCTATCTCTCCCTCCCGACTCACGATCTGCTCTCTCTCATCCGCTGCCTCTACCTCCACCTTGTTCATCACCTCCGCCATTGCCTCGTCTGCTGATTCGCTCCGGTGATGGCTCCACCATTGAGGTCGTTCGCCGCCCCGCGTCCAAGAACAAGCCCAAGTCTCCTGTCGTCATCACCTACGACCCGTAGCCCTCCCTCAGCCCCAGCATCCTCGAGGTCTCTTGTAGCTCTGATGTCGTCACCTCCCTCCACAGGTCATTCACCACCCCCGACCCTGCGGCCACCCCCCAGGTCTAAGAACAAGCCCAAGCCTCCCGTCATATGTAGCCCGAGCCCTCCCTTAGCCCCTGCATCCTCAAAATCCCCTGCAGTTCAGACGTCGTTGCCTCCCTCCATAACTTCAGGATCTGGTGAGGGCGACCTTGCCTTAGCAATGAGGGTTGAGCCCTTGTTGAATCCGAAGAAAGGGCCGAGCACGGGCCTCAGGCTAAAGGGAAAGAAAGGAAGAAACAGTTGGTGATTCTAATAGCACTTAACACTGGCTTTATCGTCAACTAATAGCACTTAACAGTTAGCGATTCTTCCCCTCCAGCACTTCTTTCTCGGCTTCTGTCAACCGAGTCGATACTTGAAAACTTGTTCATTTTTTCACGTCAACAAAATAATTAAGCTGATTTCAACTTATAATCCATTATTTACTGTTACTAGGTTTAAACATTGTAACTATGCTCAATGCAAATTAATAGAAAAAGACTGTTATCAATTCCAGGTCCCCTAGGTAGCGCTACAGTGCGGCACTAACTGATGTGAGAAGCCTCAACTGGTAATTATAATTAATTATTTGATTACTTAGTCACAAAAGAACTCATCAGTTTTTTACCAAAAAAAAAAAAAAAAAAAAGAACTCATCAGTTTGTGTAGACTGTCCCCTTGTTTTTAAGGTGTCCCCGTCTCTCATGTTTTACTCTTGAAAAGTACCATTCACCGTACAAAAAGTTGGTAATGAGTGCTCTCTACTAAACGAAAACAATGTCTCAAAATGATTAACTTTGAGTACGATACTTGGAAGTTATTCTCTGCTTTACTCCCTCGCAAGTAAAGCCTGGTGCGACTCAATGGGAAAAGAGCAGGAACTTCAGAGATCTAATGCGGATCACAGATCACAAGCTTTTCCATTTGCAGCAAAGTTTGAATAATCTCTCAAACATGATGTGCTTAAACAACATGCCCTTACCAATTAGTGCAAGAGTATTGGATTAGTACATGGAATGAGTCTCTTAGAACAAATATTAAGGAATAGATGCAAGGTTATAAGTATGTCTAGTATTTGTGTTACATGGAGGGCTAGGAAAATGGCGCATATACAATTATTTGAAAGAAGGGAATATGAATGATAATCCGATACTGATGAAATCGATCTTCGAGAGCTGGTAGATGCATTTACTCATCCAAGTTCTGCAGAAGGCATTGATGTCTTCGATTTGCTGTGCTATGTAGCAGTCATTCATGTCGTGCAAATCAAACACGAGCTCCTTAGTGAGGCTATTGACAAGGCTCACCACTTCTTCGTCCCTGGCCTTGGACTGTTTTATGATCCCCGTGTCTTGAAGGATCTCGATGTCTTCTGGCATGGTGATGATGCTGTTGAGGAAGATTGCATAGCAGGTGAAATACGGCGCAGCAAAGGCATTGCACTGTTCATAAGCCAGCAAGTTCCGAAACAAAGGTCCCGTGGAGTCATCGATGAATAGGGTCGGGATTCGGAGCTCCCTGTTCTCGAATTCTATGTTGAGGAGGTTACCCGGGTTGCTCCTGAGCTTAATGCCGGATCTCCTAAGTATTCTTACTTCGTCCAGCCAAAACTTCCCCGGAAGACTTTCCTGTCTGTTCCATCTCATGCCTCGCCTTGGAGAAGGACGGTGGTAATCACACGGGAGGAAACTAGAGTGAAATAGAGCAAGGAGATGATGATGCTTCCCTTGGTCTTGCAACTTTATCTCGGAGTATTCGCCCTTTTGGGGTCGTAGTGGCTCGAAGAACAGGAGCGCGAGCTTGTTTAGTGGGGTTTCTTTCTCACTGACGGTGGTGAGCTTGTAGATTTCTTGCAACACAAAAAAGGGCAACTGGTTCTCGAGCATTAGTAGATCTCTAGTGATACTGGGAAGCATCCATCTTGTCGCGAATATCGGTTCTTCCAAATGTTCACCATCCTAATTTCCAAACAGATAAATGGACAGACACAAGAAAGCATTAGCAATCGATTTGAATCCAAGCTAGGATAAATTTGCGTTGGATGGTATTTGGGATGGGAATTAATAGGTACCTGATTGCTCTTATGATACAACCGCATGAGCTCGACAATGAAGCAACCGTCGAGAACCATCATCTGGACGAATTCCTCGCTGCTGATATAGTCGAACTCCTCCGAATAACATTTCCTTGCCCTGCCTTCCAACTTCTTGATCACTGTCCGGAGACCCACTTCGCGTCCCTCATCTCCAATCTGCTTCACGAGTTCCTCGTACAGCCTCAGCTTCTGAGCTTCCATCGCCTTCAACTCTGGCCTGTCCCGATGGAATGGACCAATTGCAACAACCCGAGGGTTGTATGCCTTCTCGTCCACCTCGCGAATGTGCTCCGGAACCCTAAAGATCGACCACTGCTTGCTAAAATAGGGCTCGTCATCAGTTGCATGATTTCCCTGGGGATCCCTGGTGGCCGTCACCTCTTCGCTCGCTCTCAGCTTTCCCTGAAATTTGCGCGTCTTGTTCTTCATGATCTCCAAGACATCTTGAAAGGTAGTTTCTCCCTTCTCGATTAATACTCGAAGAGAATTTCCCATATGCAAATGAACACCAGCAGTCACATAGAATAGAGATTTAAGCATCACGGGTTTAGATAGAACGGAAGTTTAAATAGTTCAAGTTAGGGTCCAGAAGTAACATTTTGGCCTTCAAGTTTCAATATAATTTATGCATTCATTTGTGATAGTACCTTTCTCAAATGCAAAACTAAGCAGCATCTTGGAAGAGTCTGAAATGATCCCAGGAGTCATATTTGTCCGGAGGCAAAGTATCATTTAGAATATTTTTTGCATATATATCTGACGGATTACTATTAACCATAACTTTACATATGAGAAACAAAGCTAAAGAAGAAAGAAAGCAAGATGCGACGCACATGCAAAAGCTAAAGGTAAAGAGAGAACTACTTCGACGTCATTTCTTTTGTTCGCTGATACTATATTTAAGATTTTTGCATGTATTATTACGATTAATTAGCATACATCTTACCAATCAAAATCCCAATAAATATCGACAATGATTTCGAAATTAAGATGTGTCTAATTTTTGTAAAATCATTTCTTCAACTTTAGTCACATGCGCGTGTCGACCTCCTATATGTCTGCGCAAAAACTTCGTTCCATCTTCTTGAAAGAGGAATATGCTTCCCGGCTAAGGAAATGATCATTGGCTGACCTAATAATATGCAATCCATCTTGATAGTGATACCTGCAAGTAAAGTATATTCATAATTTCATACTCCTTGGAATTGACCAAATTCATCAAGCCCTGAGACCTAATGAGACCAAGAATTCTTTCAAAATGTCGCATGTGCCAAATAGAAGGAAGTTCTAACTTATAACCCACAACTTCCTCTCAAATCTACTGGTCCATAAAAGTTCCTAATCTATTATTTTCTGGTCTCTTAGATTACTGAAGAGTTACTTGATGAAACTTATGATATTTTGGTACCTTCTGATTCTACAATTCACGATACATTGCGGCATATAAAAAAAAGAGGTACGAAACCGTGCTTCTTCTTTCGTATATGAATCTTGAACATCTTTAAGTTAATGAGGATATGGGATGAAAAAAAGGTCGACTTACCCAAAGAAAAAAACATGATGAAAATAACCACATCGGGTTATCCTGATGAAATTTTTTTGGATCTTTGTTCCATGGTGTGTCTAAAAGAGTCATTTTCTAATTGGGTTGCATCCCCTGTGAGATCGAGCTGGTCAGCAAAGACAAATACATGATGTGTCGAGCACGACCACAGGCTCATCAAGTGTGAAACCGGATTAGATTATTGATTAAACCTTTGATTATTGCGATGCAATATCATATGTAATAACACCACCTCGAATCTGTTATCTTCTTTTTCTTTTTCTAGGTTGTATTTTTCGTACGGAAGAAAAAAGCAAACCATGTTTCAAGGTCAGTCCTTCGCGTGGCTTGTCTCTAGAACATCACCAGCACAATCTCCACTGAAGTTTTCCTTATGCTTGTCGTGTTCCCGTCAATCTTTCTAGTGCTATAATACTCAAAATATCTTACTTCAACCTCAATCTTCATTATTTAATCGTACAGTACTTGCTTTTGCTATTTTAATAGATTCACTTATTATTCACGTTCTACCCTTGCGTAGAAACTTTACCTCAATTTAATTTAGTTTCGTGAAACATCGGATAGAGAGCCAACGTCCGCACATTAAATTAATATTATGACAATGTAAAGCATAGAGCTAGCTACGCATAAAGACAATCATCAAACTCAATGGTAATTTTGATAGGGACATTAACTTTCTACCTTCTAAACTCATACAAATGACTCCTATTCACACAAAAATGCAAAGTTTTGTCCTTATACATTACCGTTATGTCTTCCATCCGCACAAGTAGGGATAGTCCTCGAACACGTCTTTTCCTTTTCTTTTTTTGAAAGACTGTTTGCTGAATAGAGGATAAGTATAGAGAAAGAAGACGGGGGTGACTACATTTTTCAATTAATTTGCCGGTAATTCACCAGCACTTTTACGAAATTAGTCAAACATAAACAAAATTTGATAATATGTATGCTCTCAAAAAGGGTTAGGAATGTCATAAAAGCGTCGGCCAATAAGTTTTCGGAAGATCATGTGACAGCTAACTTTTTTATCGATAGCTTTCCATGTTTATCAACCCTTTCAAGAATTTATTACAATGGCAGAAAGTAGTCATTTTTTTTTTCTTTTTGAAACGATGGTAAAATTGTCCGCAATAATAAATCAATAATGTGGTTCTGGCCGTTGTCTCCTTTGGTAAGAAAAGCACTTATTATTTGCAATATGAGATTGGGAGTATCTAGTCAAAATGTGAAAACTGCTAAGAAGTTTTCAACAATGTGATGAATTAATTCAACAACGACCCGATGGATAAAGTCGATCGGTTCAGTGTCTCGGTTCCTTGAACTAAAAGGGATCGACTTGATCATCAGAATGATCTTAATTGCATCACCACAATGGATGTAATTGCATGAGCAATACATGGATAAATGAATTAGTATAAAAAAGAATGATCGAGGGTGTTACAGGATGAGTTAGAATGTGCAGAGGCTCTTTCTCTTAATTGCAGCTCTCTGAATGGTAGAATGAATGAAAAGACATTGCCGATTTCAGAACGTGAGAGCTGAAATTTGACAAGACCACCTCTTCGTCTTCGTCCGTCGATTGGTATTTAATCCCTGCGTCTTGCAAGATCTCCATGTCCTCCAGGGTCTCGATGATGCTGTTGAGAAGGATCAGTCCAAAGCATGCACATTAGTCCGAACTATTTTCATTACTATTTGTGGCGGGCCTATCTGGGGATTTAATATTTCCCTGACCGAGTTTACGTTAGAAATCCTGATCAGACATTGGTTTCACATGTGATGATCCTTGGGCTAGTCTAGGCACATTTAATTTTTTTTTCCAAGTATTGGTTCTTATTTTTATTTCTTTTGTATAACTTTAATCTTTGGATGCATGTATTTAGGGGTGTACATTGATCCCAATTGATCTCAACCAGACTAGACTAAACTGGCTAGTTTGGCCTCTGTGGGAATTGGTTTGGTTCCCGATTCCTAAGGAGAAACCAGACCAAACTGGTGGAACTAGCTTAGAGCCTTTTTATTATTTTTATTCAACAAGGGCAAAAGGTATGGATTATTTGTGATTGTAATCTCTTCTTTTAGTAGCAACTTCCATGTGATTAATAATTTAATCCTACAATAAAATAACTTTCAATATACTTAGGAACTTTTTGAGAAAGACAATAGAAATTAAAAAAATAGCACCACCAATTCCTAGGGACAATGACCACCTGGTCCGATTCCAGGGTGGACAGGTTTCCAATTCCATACATTAGGCTGAACTTGTCCTATTCGGTCCTATCCTCCAACCCACCGTCGAACCCATCACCCTTATATGTATCTTCACTATTTTTAGTCTAAAATACACGAAACCTTCACGACATATAAATATTAATACCTGGGTATGCATATAATTTTTCCATAAATTCTTAGAAATTTCGAAAATATATTAGATTTTGACGGAAAGTGAAAAATGCCTTTTGCATATGCTTAAGTTTAAATAAGGGATAAGTGTAGTGGAAATCTCAAAACTTGTCATAAAAATGCAATATAGTTGTAAAAATTTCAAAAAGTGGTAATTATGTTACAAAATTTGTCACAAAAGTGCAATAGAATCCTAAAAATTTCCAAAAATGCAATCAGTGAAAAGATTTCATTGAACTAATTTGATAAGTTCTATGATTTGTTTGTCTATTTTGAAATTTTTAGTACTCAATTGCATTTTTGTGACGGATCTTATGACATAATTGCACATTTCGAAAGTATTAAGACTTTGCCCAAAAAAATAAAAGTCTGAAAACTCAACTGCACTTCCGTGGGATTTTGCAATGCATTAATCTCTCTAAACAAACGAACATCTAAGTAAAAAAAAAACACAAAAACAAATTTCACTAAATTCCATCCTTGTTTTAGTCGGCCATGCTTTTTCGCTCGGCGGATTTGGGTTCTTGATCAGGCCCGCAAGCTCGGGCCCGGCAAGGCCTCCAGAAGTCGGGCTCATATGGGCCCGGCCCGAGCCCGGCCAGGCACTCGGGTCGGGTCTACTCATTCTGTTCCAGTTCCACCGTGACACGTGGAAGGTCCGTTGCCACCACCCTCACCCGCCAAAAATCAGGAGACTCCATCTCCACCTCTACCCGGATCTCTCTCTCTCCCATTCCTTGCATGCAAGTTGGATCTCCTTCACACGCCCTCATCCCACCAGTCACTTCTCTCTCTTTCTCTCTCTCTCTCTCTCTCTCTCTCTCTCTCTCTCTGTCCTATGTCTGCCACCATGTTACACGCTTCACTGTCGTCCCTCCACTGCAGCAGCGCCTCTCCATCTCCCTCCCCGCCTCGTCTCTCCTCTCCTTCTCTCTACCCTTCTTCCCCATCTTCTGCTCGACCAACTTGTCTTCGGTCTCGCCATGTCCTCTCCTTCTCCGTGCCCGCCAAAACCCATTTGAGAGCAAAGTCGAAATCTATGGTCTGTAACGTTTTGCTCGCTGATTGGCAATTGTTCTTTCACCTTTTTTTTTTCTCTGTTTCTCTTGCTATAGTTGGTGGGTGTTTGTGCTGCTAATTATCGATTCTTGCGTGGCAGGGACTGAAGGTGAACTGCTCGGCTGGTGAGCCGTTGAAGGTGATGATATCTGGTGCACCAGCATCTGGGAAGGGGACCCAGTGTGAATTGATCGTCAAGAAGGTACCTTTTTTGTATTTTTCATTGCAGAATTGACCCAAAAAAGATGCAAAATTGTTGATATATATGTGTGTGTGTGTGTGTGTGTGTGTGTGTGTGTGTGTGTGTGTGAGTGTATCATATGGTTACTTGTAGCACTTTAGCACTGCAAGGCCACGGCCTCAACTTGGTTTCGTAACAACAAGGCTGATTTCGTCTCGATAGTAACTTTGATTTGTGTGCTTATGAATTCGGCTGATGGATATGACCCTAGACGCCAATTTCTTTAGTGGTGTTTACTAGAGTTCATGATGTTGGTTCAATGCTCTTCTCCTTTTTATTAGCAAGCTACTCTGAGCACCTTTTTTTTTTTTTTCTTTTTGCATAATGCAGTTGGCGGATGAAAAAGGTCTCTTGAAATAGATTACTTTTACAATAATTGTCGTAGGGTTTTCTTAAAGTTTGTCTTGAATCTTCTTAGTTTGGCTTGGTCCACATATCCACCGGTGATCTTCTGAGAGCTGAAGTATCTGCTGGGACTGAGATCGGAAACAAAGCCAAAGAGTTCATGAATGCGGGAAAGCTTGTACCAGATGAAATTGTGACAGCTGTATGGATAACTTTACCATTTTGCAATGTATCATAAATTTTACTGGTTTTGAAAGTTCAAGCAGATTGGCAATCTTATTGTTTTGCAGATGGTCACGGCAAGATTATCACTTCCAGATGCTCAAGAAAAAGGGTGGCTTCTTGATGGGTATCCACGAAGTTATGCTCAAGCACAAAGCCTGGAAGAAAGGAAGATTAGACCAGACATTTACATTGTGCTAGAGGTTTGTGACCCCTGCATATACACAATCTTTGCTTTTGAATTGCACCTGCTTTATACGCTACTCTTTTTGTGCAAAGAATCTGTTTCTTGCATATTCGAAGAATCAGGCCACTGATTAGAAGAATGAATCTTTTATACCTCCCCAAGTGAACTTTTTGAGAGAGAAACGAATCCTAAATTCCATCATTTCCTTCAAATGGACAGACAGTTTATGAATATGGAAGTGGACAAGCGTTCTTTTCTTGGAAATCTAGTGCGGCTTAGAACCCATGTCTAGTGCCTAGGGAGGAATGGCCTTTCACAAATACTGAACATGTCACAATTTATTGCTGGCTGCAGTGTTTCAAATGGATTATTGTTGTTCCTGTTAGAATGTTGATTGTGTGTGGTGAGCACGATTAGTGAACAAACTAGGTACTACATCCTCATTGTTTTTCTGACACGGAGCATCAATCAAGAACTGGTAGTGTGGGTGCTCTCACAACCAGATAGAGATAATTGGGATTTTATTATGTGCATGGGTTATTACTGTCAAGTTTGAAATCTTCTTTGTCAAGTTTTAACTTGAAGGCTAGTGGCTTTGTCTGTAACTATTCTCTGTTTGGTTTCTTTGCCATAATGAGAGCAAGTATCATTGAGTTGAACATTTACGCAAAAAATATTTTTAATACTCAGGTTCCTGATGAAATTCTAATCGACAGATGTGTTGGTAGACGGCTAGACCCACTGACAGGGAAGATTTACCATATCAAAAATTTTCCTCCTGAGACAGAGGAGATTAAAGCAAGACTTGTAACCCGTCCTGATGACACAGAGGAAAAGGTAAGAATCACTTCATTCTGGCAATTGTTGTCTTTTTGTATTCAGTATCTTGCACAGGTGTAAAACTGTCAGGGATGGTTGGGAGATTATGCAACACCAACATTGTTGAAGCTCACAATATTATGTCTGCCTGGTAATTGTGATTGCATGCTAAAACAAGAGAAATTTGAGGTCCTTGAGCACATTTATTGCCCAGTAACATTTATGCCCCTAGTTGTCACATTTTCTGGGAAATTGCTAGAATTACTGTGTACCCCTTTTGATTAATTTAAGGGCCGATGGTGCTTGGACAAGGGAAAGGAGAAGGATTGAGGGAGTCAGAGATTTTCTTATAGAGCTCCATGTGATAGCTTTTTTGTGGACAATGATTATTGAGGCTTGTTAGTTGCTCTCTAATAATTACAAGAAACTATCTTATCATTCTTCTCCTACATCTACATAAGATTTTAACTGCAGTCTCAGCACCATTTTAGTTTTCTCTTAGGTACTAAGCATTAACATCTGTTGGTGACTAGGAGTCTATGACACATATGCCTGCTTATGCTTCATCAACACCATCACTTTCTGAGTAGTGCATAGGCCTGATTAACTACTTTTGGTCGTCTACCAACATTTCCTTTGTATAATTTTTCTTTCGAATTTTGTATTAGGTGAAGTCACGACTGGAAATATACAAGCAAAATGCTCAGGCTATATTATCAACTTACTTGAGCGTAATGAATAAGGTCCTCACTTGCTCTCAACTGACTCTTTCTTCCACTTCTCATTAAGAATTGTTTGGTAATTGGTGATGACCTGTCATGGATTGCATTTTGGAGAGTGCAGATTGATGGAAATCGCCCCAAAGATGTGGTTTTCGGTGAAGTAGACTCACTGCTGTCAAGGGTGCAAAAAGATAAAGCAAAAACAACAAAACTAGGTATGAGTAATATCATCCGAAGTGCAATTGGGATCACTCTACTTCGATACTTCAATCATGAGTTTCTTTTTCTTTTCCTTGAAGTGGGAGGCCACCAGTTTTTAGAAAAAAATGAAGGATAGAGACTTCCACTTGTTGACTTAAAGGATGTATTGATGTATAATTAGTAACTAAGTAGAAAAACTCAGTAAAGTATAGACAGCTTTAAATGATTCAAAGGATGAGTTACTTCGCATGGAATCTTCTAGAAGCACAATGTAAAGGATTAGTTTTGCTTAACTGAAGGGAGTACTCTGGAAAGACTGGCAAGGAATGTATTGCAGGACAATTATTATCTTTGCTGAGGAAATTGCCCCAAGTCCTTTTATGAGGGATCTATCAAAGAAAAGGGTTGATGTTGCAATTCATAAATGTCGAGTTTCTTAATCCCAATGTCTTTTGAGCCTGTGATGTTTCTTCCAGGGAACCCTGTATCTGGGATCTCACTGCCATCAAATCAAGCAACTAAAAAGGAGGTAATTCATCATAGTATAATTTATCCTTGTTCCTAGTTTGAAAGCTGCATCGTGGATCTACAGAGTTTTTATTATCTGTGCTATATTCTTGCCTTATTTTGCTTTAGCATTCTACAGGGTAAATGGCGGGGAATACCTACTAGGTTGAATAACATTCCTCACTCTAGAGAAATCAGGACATATTTCTATGATGATGTGCTTCAAGCTACACAGAGAGCCATATATGATGGAAAAACAAGACTAAAGGTAGGATATTCGTCTTTGATGCTGTTTTCATTGGCCTGAGTTACTCGAAGAAAGAAACTAAAGAGAGATTTAGTTATCCTACATCGTCAATTTTTCTATATGTTTATTTTTTCTTATGGTTCCACACACATGACTTTTGATACTTAAAATCAAGCTGATCCCTTTTTATTGATACAAAAAAGAATCCAAAGCTGGAAATTTAAGGGGAACCTCCTACTCAAACAGATTTACCCTGTTTCAACTTATTACAGTTTTCCTCATCAACATATGCATGTTACTCCCAAAGCCAAACTCATGCTGCTCTTCTTGTGAACATTTCAGGTAGAAATCAATATCCCAGAGCTAAACCCAGAAATGGTAGGATGATTGCATGACAACATTTGGTCCTTCATCAAACAGATAATAGGAATTTAACCATATTTTAGTGATGCATTCTGGACAGGATGTTTATAGAATAGGTACACTGACAGAACTTGTCAGGGTTATTGCTCTTTCATTTGCTGACGATGGAAAACGTGTTAAGGTATATCTGACCCAGTTCTCGTGCCTCTCCTATGTTAAGATTAGGCATTGGTTACCTGTTTATATTCATATTTGTTAGAAAATCATCTCATGCAGGTTTGTGTTCAAGGGTCCATGGGAGAAGGTGCTCTTGCTGGAATGCCACTGCAGCTTGCTGGTACTCGCAAGATATTGGAGTTCATGGATTGGGGAGATGATGGTGCATTAGGAACCTTTATCCAGATTGGATCTATAGGTATATAGTTGGGGAAATTGAGTTTATCTAAATGACATATGCTTGTTAAAAGATTAGGGTGATCATACCATTGACTACTTCTGTCCTTGGCCGTTGGCGGACAAAGCGGTTGTTGTCATAATACCCGCAGGATCCAAAAATATAGACTTTAAGAAATCCAAGTATATGTGGTGTGGGACTTCCAAGTTCCTCTTTGACATCCAAAATCGTGCAAGAATTTGCCCAACATGTGATTAGTGCATACTTTCAACTTTAGACGTGTTTTCTCTTCTTACATTTTTAACTCTTGGGGACTTATAATTTTAATTTCCAGGATAGTGAGAGGGTTGACACATCAATCTCGTATGCTTTGATGGCCTTTGCATTTGATGCATTGGATGTTAAAGTGCTATTCCACCTCTGATTTATAGCAGCATTTCTATCATTAGTTTATATTGCTTTTCACAACAATTTCTTTGGGCAATTATTTCACAATGTGTAACTTCACTAAGCCTTAAATCTGCAATAGGTGCCAAAGAGGTTGATGAGCAAGATGACATTTTTATCTTAGTGGCCCCTCAAAACGCTGTGGGTAATTGTATCATCGATGTAAGGAGCTTGTTAGCGAGTGTTTCGTTAATCCTGTTGCAATTATGTCCATTTTATGACTTATGTCGCAACTATATGGTTAAGCACCACTTGATTGTGAAATTGCAGGATCTCAGGGGCATGACTGAATCTGCTGGTATGCGTCCGGTCATCCTCATCAATCCTCGGCTTAAGGTTTGTCCTAAAATTTCTGTTGAGTTGAACACTTTTGTTGCTTGGATTATGACTCTAATTGCACTTAGCGAGGTATTTAGCTGATGAATGGTTGATAAATATCCATGTTTCTGTCCCATAATGTCCTACAAGTGAGGCTGAAGCCATATCCTGCAACTGGTCTTTAAATGGTCAGTACAAAAAACTGAGACTAATAGAAATCATCTCTCAATCATATTTTCTTAATTTACAGAGTCACAGGGGTAAGGTATTCTTCAAACAAAATTCAGCCAAAATCTTGTATAGAATGACCCCAAGAAACTGTGCAATTTCTTCAAGTAATGCTTGCATGTTCTTACCATTATTAATACATCGCTTAACATTTTGTCTGCAGACCTGCATCCAGTGTTTTAGCAGAGTCTGCAACTAATGTTTTGCCTCTTTATAATGAGCGTGGCTCTTTTTCTCCAGGATTTACCAGGTTCCAGTGGTATCATGCAAGTAAGTACTATGTTAATATGTGGAAACAAAATGGATATAGATTTGAACTGGTTCTCTTATCTTGAAACTTGTTTTGAAGACCATGGGACGGGACAAGAGATTGGAGTATGCGGCATCATTTGAGAATTGCTATTTCTTCCGGCTTCTCTACTATGCAGGAACTCAATACCCAATTATGGGTGCTCTCAGGTAGATTTCCCCAATCTCTGACACATACCTCAGCCATGGCTGTGCACAAGTACTGTTTGAGCACAAGGAATGATTGAATTTACATACAATAAAACTAGAACAAATCAAGGTTTGGCCTTGGGGGTAGCCCGTCCTTAATACCAGAGGTCTTGCCTTTTCTGCTTTCTCCATCCCCTTGCCTAGCCAAAGAAAAAGGACAACGCAGAACAATTGCTAAGCTTCCTCAGAATGAAAGTTGAGTGTGGAAGTGTGCATTTTCTACCGGATGCATGAAAAAATGATTCTTGATGGTGTGCGAAACATTATCTTATCCACCAAAGGCGCAGATGTCAAGACATCAGTATTCTCTGGAAATTGTCTATCTGTTCTTTCAAGGAGATTATTGGCTAACTTTGAAGGTCTATTGGGTTGCCTGGCAGCTGAGCCTGAATGCATAATATGTTGGAAGTAAGAATTGTGGTTTCTTGTTTCGCTGAGGCAAGAATCAGACGAACTTTATGTCATATATCATTGATATGTGTCAAGAGCCTGATGCTTATGCTTTTCTTCATATTTCAGTTTTATCAATATTTCTCAGCTTCAAAGAGCTTCATCTTTCTGTCAATCAAAATTGGAGTTGTTGCAGTTTTCAATGAAGTTGAACGACATGTGAATTCTTCATTGCAGGATGTCCTACCCGTACCCTTACCAATTGTACAAACGAGTCGATCAGCCATCTCGGAAGGAGGAGTATATCTTGCTTGCAACATTCGATGGAAGACCAAGTATTGATGAAGTCAACGATGCCTTCCTTGGGAAACCAAGGTTAGTATTGTCTTGAATCTTTTCCTTCCCTTTGTCTTCCAAGTCTCGTCTTCAATAATTGATCATATCTTATGGTATGTAAATCACTTGCAGAAATCAAGTCAAGAGCACATCCGGAATATGGTAAGAATCAATCACTACGTGTGACTTGCCATTCATTAATCATAAGCTTTTCTAATCAACAAAACCCTAAACCGTGTGTAGGGGTTTCTTGAGCAGTATACTGCAGTAGACAGGAAGCTGCGCATCAAGTACGACTTTACTTCTCCGCCCTAATGAATCCATAAGCTCAGCTAATCAATCGCATTCTTTGTGTAGAGAGTATCTTTAAATACATGTCCGAATAATCGGGTTGAAGGATTTTTTGCCGTTACTAAATTATGAGATAGTGGTTGGTATATGAATTCGCTAAATTATGAGACAGTGGTTGGTATATGAAGTCGCTCAATGTTAACAGCAACATGGTTCCGTATGCACAGTACATAGCATGCAATTCACATATCTCTCAAATGAGCATGTTAGATTCAATGTAAGTGTTGATTTATGTGTGCACTGATATTTATAATATAGATCTTGTTAATGAGTGCTCCCAAAGCACTTGTTAAGCATATTTAATGAAGGATATTTCAATTTTCAAAGTTTTAATTGCGAATTTCACAAGAGAAAGTCGATCCTATTTCCTTGTTTAGTTATTTGTCAAGTGTGTCCCGGTCCCTTTTTAACAAAATGCTTAAAATATAACCATTGCATGCTCTTCATTTGCTCAATTTGCTCCACGTTTATTTTGGTACATACAGTTCGGGACATGGATTCACTTGATTTATGTATTAACCTAAGAGCGCCAACTTACCAACCCTAAACTCATGGCGCATCTCAAAGTAACTCGATTTATTCTTGAGATATGAACGCATTAATCGGATAAAATGGGCCGGTCAAGATTCAAGTTGATCAAACGGGTCATCTTCGAATAATCGCCGAATTAATGTGCCATGATTTTGCCAATACCTTTTTGGAGGGCTGCTTTACTTTTCAATAGACAAGTCACGTGCGTTGCACGTTTTAAGGTCACATATTTTCTTTAAAATGTACTCAGCAGGTTTGATTAATATGTACTAGACTTTGAGTGTTATTAAATAACCGGTAATTATTTAATTTTAGGAGAAAATTAGGAAAAAGAAGGAAACTGATCATTTCTTATGTGGATCATACATAATGCGATAAAGGAACTTATGATTAGTTATTAATTATTTATAACTACAAAAAGAATTATAGGAAGAATTTATCAATGATCATGGCCGGTTTAAGATTAAAAAAAAAAAAAAGCTATTGGAAAGCTATAATATCACTGGCATTGGAAGAATAATTATGGAACTTCTATCAATATATTAATAAAAATATATATAAACAACCAAACTCAACTTGGAATGCAAAAGTAAGTGATGTATGTTTTGTTATATTGAGTCATTGACATACATAAAAACAATAAAATTATCGGCAAAATGATATCAGTGATAAAAATATTAATATTACTTTACAATCATATAAATTACATTGACAGCTATACTTCTTCAAGAATATATAAGTCAGTTTGGAAGGTCCCTCGGGATGTGTGTGGATGGTTAAATAATAGCCTGTAACCGACCCAAAAAAAAACTAATAATAATAGCCGGTAACCCAACATTCCTTGGAAATATAAAAAGAAGAAGGAATTGTGAGCAACTTCTTATTATAGTTAGTCAATTCGAAAGTAAAATTTATTAAATTATGATGCTACGTAATTCTGAATGATCTAATAAACATATTTGGATGACCCAGATAAGAGTTTAATTTAGTGTTTGAAAATTACAAGCAACTTCAGTTTTTTAAGCCGAGAGGACGCTAGGATTTTGCTAGTCTCTATGTACTTCAATGCACATTAACATTGTGACACCAAATAGGGGATGCGACCACAAACGTTCTTTGAAAATGACATAACGACCCAGTCCGACAGAGGGCAGGGAATGGTTGTGGAAGCCAGGAAACTTGGATAAAAAGCAGCTTAAATCCAGCGCGTCCCATATGGAATGCCCTGCACATTCTATGTCGCAGTAGTTCAGTCTTTCTTTTAGCTTTGATGAGTCCCGTGCTCTCTTTTCTGAAAGTCCAGAGCTCCATAAATGCAGGAGAAGGCAATGATTGGCAGAGCACCCCACTTTGAGCTGACCGCTTCAGGATCGAAACCACTCTTGCTGGAGTAACTGAGATTTTTTTAAGATGGCTTTAACTCATGGAGAATAAAGCTCTGTGGTTGTAATTATGAATGCATCCTAATTAGCCGAGAAAGGTTGATTTCTCTTCCAAAAGTCAATATCATATATCATTCATTGATGCCGGTTGTTGGCTGCGAAGCATGGTCATGGTGGTGAACACGAGAAAATCACAATGGATAGATCGAGGCACATTCATATCGAAATGCAGTCCAAATATCACATACAAATAGAGTTTTGGGTAGCGCAGCTATTACACGTTACCCAAGAATAGTATAAAGAGCTCCCGCTCGCTAGTACAATTTATTTTCTCACATCCCACGTGAAGCACTTGGGGCAAACTAGCTCGTACAAACGCAAGCTGGACCAGCGTGGGAAGGACGGAGCCTCCTGCTCCACCTCAGACTCTAGCGACGCTTAGCCCACCTCGTCAAATTGCTCTACTCGAGGAATCTCAAGTTGTTCGTCCCTTATCATTAAGCTCAGTCGATGAGAAGGGGAAGCACTGTTCTTTAAGCTCAGTCGATGAGAAGGGGAAGCACTGTTCTCCCGAAGAAATGCATTTTTCTATGTTCTTATCAGCAAATCGGTATTCTCGTCGTATAAGCCCACGAATCTTTTATTAAACGGAATCATATGATCGCCATTTATAATCTATGCATGTTTATCATCTAATTTGACTCTTATTCTGCTTCAATGCAGGTTGCAACTTCAGCTAAGGTTAAGGATTTTATTTCCCATATCATTACAGGTTGGATCCAAATCCTCCTTTCGCATGTTATGACCTTTGAATACGCTCGACTTGATGAAGAGCATCCCTGGTATGACACAATATCGTGACACCACTTGTGTATACAATATTTTCACCTTTGTATCACCTTCGGTTCCCCGCTCCTAGGGGACAGTGCCTTCCAACGAGCCGTGTTGCAAACATTCAACACGGCTTTCGTGGTTCTTGCATCATGTTAAGAATTGATTGTTTTCCAAGACAACTTCTTCGTCCTCCCACGACTACCAAAGCATTGGTCGGCGACTTTTCTAATAAGTCTCTACCGTTCTTCTTTCCCAGTCTCCGAGGCTACGCATCTCTTCTTTTTAGGGTCAATGTGAAACGCGCTGATGGGCTCTAGCTGTTCAAAAGATAAAAGGGCGAAAAGCTTAAGGTAGAGGGACAGAAGGAGGAAGAGAGAGCCGGCTCGTTCGTGAGGAAGCTTTGAGAGGGTTCTCCCAGTCTCGGAGAAAATATTGCTCCAGCGTGGCAAATGGGAAGACAGCGAGAACGCGACACGTGTCAGTATGGGCCCCACTCCACCAGGTCATACATCTGATGTCCATTCTTCAAATTTTTGCATCCCCTCTCCTCATTAATTGGTGATCTTCCCCCTCCATTCGCAGGCCCCAGCCACAGCTAGATCCGGTTACCCAAAAGAAAAGAAAAGGGCATCATGGCTCAAAACACGCCAATAATGAAATTGTCAAAAAGCAAAAGGACGCCCACTTCACCAGTCGAGCCTCGTCACGCGACGACTCATTCTCGGTCATTCTTTATTAATTTGTTTTCTTCCTGTTTTTCTTTCCTCTTGATTCATCTGCATCTTGAAGTAGGAATCGTCAAAATCTCAGCTCCGCATGGTCATCTTCTTGAGCAGAGCCCGAATTTAGGCATTTTTAACCTTTCATACAAACAGAGAGACTCGGTTCAAGAGTCGTTGGAGGAGTGAAAAATGAAACGTGGGTTCGCACCCGATTTTTTCCAGTGCGACGAAGAGATCAAACGCCGAAAAGCAGATGATACCGGTGCGCCTAGCTCGTCTGCAACTCTGAAAGGGAGTAACAGTTACGATGTGTTCTTGAGTTTCAGAGGTACAGATACTCGCAACACCTTCGTGGATCACCTCTACAACAACCTCGTCGATGCTGGAATTTGCGTGTTCAAAGACGACGATGAGCTTTGCGAAGGTGAGGAGATCGGCACCAACCTTCTCGCAGCCATTAAGAATAGTAAGATCTCCATCCCAGTTCTCTCTCAAAACTACGCTTCGAGCAAATGGTGCCTTCAAGAGCTCGTTCAGATGATTGAGTGCATGAAGAGCGCTGGGCAAGTTGTCTTGCCTATATTTTATCGGGTTGAACCGGCCGATGTACGACACCAGAAAGGGAGCTTTCGAGAGGCTTTCTCCCATTTAAGGGGGAAGTATTCTGAGGAAGACGTTGCCAAGTGGAAAGAAGCGCTCCAAGAAGTGGCTTCCTTGAAGGGATGGGAATCGGAGAAAATTGCTAACCGGTATTTCAATTTCTATAGAAACTTTATTTAATTTCTTTCAACTGGATATTGCTTGTAGAGAAGGCTATTCTATCTCGTGTTTCACAACTTATGCTTGCTTTTTGTACTCTTATAAGCTGTAGTGTGGTAATAATGAGATTTAACAGGATATGATTGTTCTTCTAATTCATTTTAGCTCGAATTTTATAAACAGCCGCGAAGGAAAATTGGTTAGAATAGTCGTCGGCACAATTTTGAGGAAGTTAAAAGAGGCCTTTCAGCTGGTTGTTACTGAACAACTTGTCGGAATTGATGATACTGTGGCAGATATTCTAAGATTGATGGATGATAACCCTAGTGCTACCCAAATTGTTGGCATCTATGGAATGGGGGGTATTGGTAAGACAACTTTAGCCAAGGTTGTCTACAATAAGCTCTTTGACCAATTTCAACATCGTAGTTTCATTGCAGATATTCGAGAATCCTCGCTGCACAAGGGCATTTCATGTTTGCAGGAGCAATTAATAAGGGATATACTGGGAATAGAGGATAGATTGAAGAACAAAGATGAAGGAATTAGGATCATGGAATCTAGATTTAAACATAAGAAAGTCCTAATAATTTTAGATGATGTGGATAACCATGATCAACTAAAAGCATTAATTGGGAAACATGACTGGTTTGAGAGGGGAAGTAGGATAATCATTACAACAAGAAAAAAGTCTATTCTTGATCTTAATGAGTTGATCTACCAGTACGAACTCAGAGCAATGGCTGAGGATCAATCTTTGCTCTTGTTTAGCAGACATGCTTTTCAGAGGGACTCTCCTACACATGAATTCGAGTGTTTGTCTTATGATGTTGTTTCTACTACTGGAGGGCTTCCTTTAGCTCTTGAGGTTATAGGTTCGTTTCTACATGGGAAAAACATATTGTTTTGGCAAGGCACATTGAAAAGGTTAAAGAAAGTACCACATGAGGAAGTACAACAGAAGCTGAGGATAAGCTATGATGAATTGAGTTACGAGGACAAACAAATATTTTTGGATATTGCTTGTTTCTTTATTGGAACTGATTTAAGAATTGCATCCGCCATGTGGGATGCCTTAGGCTTTTTTCCAACAATGGGGATTGAAATATTGAGGCTTATGTCACTAATAAAAATTGGAGATAATCATGAGCTGAAAATGCATGACCAATTGAGAGACCTTGGTAGAGAAATTGTTCGTCAAGAAGATTACAATGTGCCTATGAATCGAAGTAGGGTGTGGTTTCATGAGGAAGCCTTGGAAGTACTTCAGAGAAATAAGGTACTTGTTTCCTCTATTGTTGTTCTACTCTCTTTTATAAATGAATTCTTTCAATTGGAATCAATTTTAGACCTCACAGCGGAGATTATTCTCCTTATATTATTTCTTTGATGTGATTAGGATGAAATGTTCTTAGCATCTATACATGGTAGACATTTCCTATCGAGCTAAGGAAAGAAAATTTTTGGGTTTAGACAATAAAATCCCTGCTCGTCAGTAGTTGCTTATGCCCCTGATATTAGTATGAACTCATTCTAAGTCGTTATTCGACCCATCGTGCTTTTATCCCTTGAAATGACCTATTGCACCGATTCTTTAATCAGATAAGAGGAGAAAAAGTGAGGAATAACGTAAACCAAAGAAGGGAAGATGTGAAGACGAATATATAAAATGTTTCACAATAACTCTAGAGCGGAAGGTTATATGATATTATTCATTAACCAAAGGTTATATGATATTATTCATTAACCAAAAAAAAAAATTATTTGTGTACATGATAAAATCTGGTCTGACCTGAGTGACAGCTTCACCACTATAGAACGAAGGCAAAGTGATATTGGTTCCCTGTTGGCTGATTTGGTGCAACATATGTGCAGGGAATCGAAGAACTTCGCGTTCGGGCACTTTGTCTCGACGAATACAACTCAAACACTGAATTCACGACTAAACAATTTGAAAAACTACCGAACTTAAGGTTCCTTCGAGTGGGTGCTGGAAATCTGATTGGAGATTCCAAAAGCTTGCTTCCTGAGTTGCGATGGCTTGAGTGGCACTGCGGTGCTGCATCCGCGGCTACTAGATTTCATCCAAAGAAATTAGTCGTACTTGATTTATCGAGGAGTAAAATTGTAGAGTTTTGGAAAGGTTGGAGTCATTTCAAGGTCAGATGGATAGCATGTTGTCTTGTCTTTTGTTTTTTAATGGCTTATTCTTAGCGAAAATTTACCAATCATTTTGTTTCGTAGGTTGCAAAGGAGTTGAAAGTTCTAAATCTTAAAGGTTGCGAGTGCTTAAAAGTTACTCCTGATCTCTCAGCCTTCCAAAATTTAGAGATATTAGTCTTTGCAAGTTGTGGTCATCTGGAGCAAATTCACCATTCTATTGGAGAAGTCAAGGCCCTCGTTTCTTTGGACTTTTCACAATGTGTGAAACTCCGAGTGCTACCTCGAGAAATGGGCAAATTGGAAGAACTGAACGAATTAAACATAAGTGGGACTGCTATAGAGGAAATTCCTCCATGTATAGGTTCTTTGAAGAAGCTAGAGATACTCCACGCCCATGATTGCAAATCATTGGTTGGACTTCCCGACTCAATTAGTCATCTCGTAAATTTGTCGGACCTTGACTTGAGTAACTTTGCATCAATTTAGATAGACTTCCAAAGAGCATTGGATCCCTTATGAAATTGCAACGCCTGTCATTAGGCATTGAAAACGATATTTTCTCGATATACCATTTTGTCGGAAATTGCCATATTTGGGCATTTGGGAATTACCTAAATCCATTGGAGATTTGAAGAACTTGAAAATTTTGGTTATTCTGGAAGTAAATTGAGTAATTTACCAAGTACTATAGGCAAGTTGGGCAAACTTGAAGAACTGCAATTCTTGAACTGCAGGAGTCTACAAGGTGAAATGCCTGAATCCATTGGAGATTTGAAGAACTTGAAAATTTTGGTTATTACTGGAAGTAAATTGAGTAATTTACCAAGTACTATAGGCAAGTTGCACAAACTTGAAGAACTACATGCCTCAAGTTGCAAGAGTCTACAAGGTGAAATACCTGAATCCATTGGAGATTTGAAGAACTTGAAAATTTTGGTTATATCTGGAAGTAAATTGAGTAATTTACCAAGTACTATAGGCAAGTTGGGCAAACTTGAAGAACTAGATGCCTCAAACTGCAGGAGTCTACAAGGTGAAATTCCTATAGATGGATTGTCTTCATTAAAGATCCTTATATTAAGTTGGACAAACATTTCGGCTTCTCTGGCACATTCGATAAGCTTTCTCATCTTGAAAAACTCAACTTACGCAACTGCGAGATGCTTCAATTGTTGCCAGAAAGCATGAGTAAGCTGCCTTCTCTGCAACGCCTTAACTTTGTTTCATGCTGCCAAATTCAATCGTTGCCAGAGCTTCCTAGCCGTTTAACGATTCTGGAAGTCACTTGTCAAAGTCGCACATTGTCTCAACTTTTTCACCTAATCCATCTAAAAGAGCTCATTGTTTACCAATGCAAATTACTGGAATTCATACCAGAGCTTCCCTCGACAATATCGAAGCTTTATGTATACGATTGTGATGAGTTGAGAGAGTTGCCAAGTTTGTCAAGTTTGGAACTGTTGTCAATATTAGTGATTGCAAGCTGCCGTGAGCTAACAGAAATCAATGGGCTGCAAGTATTAAAATCCTTAGTACATCTGAGAGTATTCGACAACAAAAAGTTATCCAAATTTGACGGCCTTGAATATGCAGAGTCCTTGAAATACTTGGATATGAGTAAGTCCTTAGTGAATGATGATCTAGTTCGATGTCTCCACAGATTGAAAAACTTGGAAGACTTGAATATAAGTTTCTGTGAGAACCTTATAAGACCAGACCTTTCGCAGTTAACACATCTGAAGCAATTAAGTGCTGGTTACTGCCACAATCTAATCGAAATTAAAGGTCTTGAGAGATTGAAAAAATTGGAATGGCTGGATATCGAGTCTCGTGCTCGATAACCCGTACAAATTGATCATTAGTAGATGATCGAAGCTTTATGATGTTCAGGGCCTAGAGAAAGTCGCACTTGTGACAAAATGAGGATTCAACTGCAAGGCCTCAACAAATTGTCCACATCCGTCAAATTTCGAAGATCTAATGGAACGATGGGGTTGAATTTTGCATCAACTTGTGGAGATCACAGAGCTGCAGAACTCCAAGGCGTCTAGACTTCAGTGGAAAGATGGGGTTGATCTCGTATGTTCATTGCACTGCCGCGGCGGAGAAGCAATTGGTCGATGAAAATAATGCTTCGATGAGTCGAGCTCTTAGGCTACGTTGTCGGGATAATTCGCGTTTCCTTTCGAAGTCAGATAAAAGCAGGTCGCGCTAATCATCATCGTGATGTATTTTGCCAATTTCATCAGCATTTCGTAAATTTGGTAAGACGATTTTCTCGATAGCCCGCTGTTGTACTTTTGTCTTTTAATTAGTTCAAGAAATGGAGACGCTGGCCTAAAATTTCCTCTGTTTTTTTTTTTTTTTTTTTTTGGTGGTCGATCGGGCCTGGAAGTTTACGCTGATGCTTCAGGGGAAAATCGGAAAAAGTTCTACATAGGTGGAAAAAATGGGAAAAATAAAAAGGAATTTCAGTTTTTTTTTTTTTTTTGGTGGTCGATCGGGCCTGGAAGTTTACGCTGATGCTTCGGGGGAAAATCGGAAAAGTTCTACATAGGTGGAAAAAATGGGAAAAATAAAAAGGAATTTCAGTTTTTTTTTTTTTTTTTTTTGGTTCGGAAAATTTCTTCAGTTTGCTTTACATTGAAAACGAACACGAATAATTTTCGTGAACCAAAAGGCCCCTACAACTTAAATTCGGGTTTTGTAGTTCTTTTCTTTAATTTGTATTTTTCATATTGGGCCAACATACTTAATATCCAAAATTTTTAATTTTCTCATGAAAGAGGAGAGGAAAAGGTCGATACTTTTTTTTTTTTTCTTTCTGTCTCCTTTCCCTTTCGTAAAATAATTAGGTCGAATTTTATCATTTTCCACTCAAAATATTTTCATTTAATATGTCATCGTTTTCCATCTGAATTTTTTATTTTCTATGTCCCATATCGAACTTAGGTTTGTGTTGATTGGTGTTGACCCAGTGGCTGTTCCAGTTTGCATCAAAATCAAACGTGATCTACAACTTGCACCTGAATCACGGCACAAACAGATATCTGCATGGCAAGCATTAACATCTGTTGGTGACTGGGAGTTTATGACACATATGCCTGCTTATGCTTCCTGAAAACCGTCACTTTCTGATTAGTGCATAGGCCTGATTAGCTACTTTTGGTTGTCTACCAACTTTTCCTTTGTGTAATTCTACTTTTGATTTTTGTATTAGGTGAAGTCACGCTTGGAAATATACAAGCAAAATGCTCGGGCTATATTATCGACTTACTTGAGCGTAATGAATAAGGTCCTCGTTCTCAACTGACTCTTTCTTCCACTTCTCATTAAGAATTGCATGGCAATTGGTAACAACCTGTCATGGATTGCATTTCGGAGAGTGCAGATCGGTGGAAATTGCCCCAAAGATGTGGTTTTCAGTGAAGTAGACTCACTGCTGTCAAGGGTTCAAAAAGATAAAGCAAAAACAACAAAACTAGGTATGCCTAACATCATCCGAAGTGCAATTGGGATCACTCTACTTTGATACTTCAATCATGAATTTCTCTTCCTTTCCCTTGACGTGGGAGGCCACCGACTTTTAGAAAGAAATGAAGGATAGTGACTTCCACTCATTGACCGAAAGGATGTGTTGATGTAGAATTAGCAAGTAGCAAAGCTTAGGAAAGTATAGCCAACTTTAAATGATTTAAAGGATGAGTTACTTCTCATTGGATCTTCTAGAAGCACAATGTAAAGGAATAGTTTTGCTTAACTGAAGGAAGTACTGTGGAAAGACTGGTAAGGAATGTATTGCAGGACAATTATTATCTTTGCTAAGAGAATTGACCCAAGTCCTTTTGTGAGGGATCTATCAAAGAAAAGAATTGATGTTGCAATTTATAAATGTTGAGTCTCTTAATCCCAATGTCTTGTAAGCCTGGGACATTTCTTTCAGGAACCCTGTATCTATGGTCTCACTGCCATCAAATCAAGCAATTAAAAAGGAGGTACTTCATCATACTATAATTTATCCTTGTTCCTAGTTTGAAAGCTGCATCGTGGATCTGCAGTTTTGATTAATATATGTGCTATATTCTTGCCTTACTTTGCTTTAGCATTGTACGGGGTAAATGGCGGGGAATACCTACGAGGTTGAATAACATTCCTCACTCCAGAGAAGGTAGGACATATTTCTATGATGATGTGCTTCAAGCTACGCAGAGAGCCATATATGATGGAAAAACAAGACTAAAGGTAGGATATTTGTCTTCGGTGCTGTTTTCATTGGCCTGAGTTACTCAAAGAGAGAAACTAACGAGAGATTTAGATATCCTAAGTCATCATATTTTCTATATGTTTATTTGTTCTTAAAGTTCCAAACACACGACTCTTGATACTTAAAATCAAGCTGATCCTCTTTTTATTGGTAAAAAAAGAATCCAGAGCCGGAAATTTAAGGGGAACATCCTACTCAGACAGATTTACCCTGTTTCATCTTACTGCAGTTTTCCTCATCAACATATGCGTTACTCCCAAAGCCAAACTCATGCTGCTCTTCTTGTGAACATTTCAGGTAGAAATCATATCCCAGAGCTAAAACTAAAAATTGTAAGATGATTGTATGAGAACATTTGGTCCTTCATCGAACAGATAATAGGAATTTCACCGTATTTTATTGATGCAGTCTGGACAGGATGTTTATAGAATTGGTACACTGATGGAACTTGCCAGGGTTATTGCTCTTTCGTTTGCTGAGGATGGAAAACGTGTTGAGGTATATCTAGCTTAGTTCCTGTGCCTCTCTTACGTTAAGATTAGGTGTTGGTTACCCGTTTATATTCATATTTGTTAGAAAATCATCTCATGCAGGTTTGTGTTCAAGGGTCCATGGGAGAAGGTGCTCTTGCTGGAATGCAACTGCAGCTTGTAGTCGCAAGGTAATGGAGTTCATGGATTGAGGAGATCATGGTGCATTAGGAACCTCTGTCAAGATTGGATCTATAGGTATATGGTTGGGGAAATTGAGTTTTATCTAATTAGGGCAATCATACCATTGACTACTTCTCTCCTTGGTCATCAGCAGACAAAGTGGTTTTTGTCATAGTACTTGTCGAAAAAAATCCAAGTATACGTGGTGTGGGACTTCCAAGTTCCTCTCTGACATCCAACCCCATGCAAGAATTTGTCAAACATGTGATTAGTGCATATTTTCAACTTTCGACCTTGTGTTCTCTTCCTTTTTTAACTCTTGGGGGCTTATAACTTTAATTTCTTTGATAGCGAGGGGGCTCACATATCAATCTCGTATGCTTTGATGGCCGTTGCATTGGATGTTAAATTGCTATTCCACCTCTGATCCGTAGCAGCATTTCTATCATTAGCTTATATTGCTTTTCAGAACAATTTCATCGGGTAATTATTTAACAATGTGTAACTTTACTAAGCCTTAAATCTGCAATAGGTGCCAAAGAGGTTGATGAGCGAGATGACATTTTTAACTTAGTGGCTCCTCAAAAAGTCGTGGGTAACTGTATCATCGATGTAAGGAGATTGATAGCAAGTGTTTCATTAATTTTTTTGCAATTACGTCCATTCTATGACTTGTGTCGCAACTATATGGTTACGCACCCCTTGATTTTGAGATAGCAGGATATCACGGGCATGACTGAATCTGCTGATTAGGCTTAAGGTTTGTCCTGAAATTTCTGTTGAGTTGAACACTTTCATTGCTTGCGTTATGACTATTGCACTTGGCGAGGTATCTAGTTGATGAGTGGTTGATAAATATCCACGTTTCTGTCCCATAATGTCCTACAAGTGAGGCTGCAGCCATATCCTGCAGCTGGTCATTATTTGGTCATTCCAAAAACAGAGAAATAGATATCATCTCTGTCATTTTTTCTTGTTTTACAGATTCACAGGGGTAAGCTATTCTTCAAACCAAAATCAGCCAAAATCTTGTATAAAATGACCCCAAGAAACTGAGCAATTTCTTCAAAATAATGCTTGCGTGTTCTTACCATTCTTAATCCGTTGCTGAACATTTTGTCTGCAGACCTGCATCCAGTGTTTTAGCAGTCTGCAAGTAATGTTTTGCCTTTTTCTAATGAGCATGGCTGTTTTTCTCCAGGATTTACCAGGTTGCAGTGTTATCATGCAAGTAAGTACATTTTTTTTTCTTTTTTGCTAGAACCATGCGAGTGAGTACATTGTTAATATGATTCTCTTTATCTTGAAACTTGTTTTGAAGACTATGGGACGGGACAAGAGACTGGAGTATGCTGCATCATTTGAGAATTGCTACTCTTCCGGCTTCTCTATTATGCAGGAACTTAATACCGAATTATGGGTGCTCTGAGGTAAATTTCCCTTATCTCTGACACATCTCATATTCTAGGGCCATGGCCTTGCAGAAGCGCTGTTTGATCACAAGGAATGATTGAATTTGCATGCAATAAAACTAGAATCAATCAAGATTTGGCTTCGGGGTTGGCCCATCCTTACCACCAGAGGTCTTGCCTTTTCTGCTCTCTCCATCCCCTTGCCCAGCCAAAGAAGAAGGACAACGCAGAAGAATTGCGAAGCTTTCTCAGAATGAAAATTCTGCGTGGAAGTAAGGATTTTCTTCTGGATGCATGAAAAAAATGATTCTCGATGGTGTGCAAAACCATCAATGATGTAGATGTCAAGACATCTGTACTCTCCGGAAATTGTTTGTCTGTTCTTTCAAGGAGATTGTTGGCTAACTTCAAAGGTGAGAACCTTCGAATATCGGCAAGGTTTAACACAAGTCTTAATCACACTAAGGACGAATCGAACAAACCTCAGCAACAATCGAGCATGTTTGATGAAGTTTAAGCAAGTTTTACTAACCTTCAGATTTGTCTGACGTTCATTGGTGATGGAGCTGTTGTTCCACAAGAGACACACGTAAAATCAATGCGGAATCTGTGCTGATTGAAACCAGAGGCAGGACCCGAATCACTTGGCTTTAATTAATTGCCATGATCTTCAGTTCGGTCGGACGAGGGTACGAACACGTCCGTGAAGATGAACTCCAGAATGGAAAACGGAATTTCTGAGAACACGAGAACGAAACCGAGAGTTCGGCACTATAGATTGAGCCAGAATCAAAAGCCAGAGAAAAACAAAGGAGACTTAGCTCTGATTTTTCTGCTGGAAAGCCGCAAGTCGAAGGTAACCGAGCTTGAATGATGATGATTGATGCTCCAAAGAGATCATTGGAACCGTGCCGGATTGAACTTGAATCGCAGCAGAATTGATGAACTTCGGAAAAATAGACAATCTTTGAAATCCCAGGGCACATCCTGCGGCCAGCTCGTGTCTCCCAGCTTATCCATAATGCGGTCCCTGTCGTATACGACGTTTTCCTTAGCCTCGGGCGACTTCACATCTTCCTCTTCTCCTGCATCCAATTCTGATTCGGAATCAAAAGCTTCATCCTCTGGCATATCGTCCTCATCGAGTACACCGGTCTCTCTCTCTCTCTCTCTCTGGCCTTCTCAGTCTCACCAGCACTCCCTCTGCGTTGCGCTTCCTCGGCCGAACAAGCGAAAAACCCCTCCCTTGAGCTCCAAGGATGTCGCCAGCTGTGTTGCCAGCACGCCGATCGACCTTGCCGAGCATTGCACGCACGACATTCCTCGTCGTCCTTCGCTCGTACGACGTCCGCCATCTGTTTGTCGTTATGCCTGCAGCCAAACCGGCGAAGGAGGAGGAAGAAGGAAGTGATGAGCGGGCCGGGCTAGGGAAGAGTGGGCCCGCCTTGCGCGGGGTGAAAAGAGCGGGGCACAAAGAAGGAGGCCCGGGTAGGCCCAGCCCTGACCGGGCCCTATTTGATTTTTTAATAAATAATCATATTTTTAACTTTGAATTTTTTTAACTAATTAATTTTTTAAAAATATTTTTAATATTTAACGCTAGTAATGCTAATCTTAATGTCTATATTTGATGCAATTTACAGAAAATTATTTTTACAAGGAATTAAAATTAATCCATAATTTTCTACATTATTAAGCCCTAAGAAATAAGGCAGATGCTCTTCGTCAAGTCAAGCGTGATTAGAAGCTATGATGTGAGAAGGGAGGATTTGAACCCAATCAAATGATAGAGTGAACAAGAGTTCTTAGCTTTGGCTGAAGTTGCGACTGAAGCGGAACAAGCAACATATTAGATGATAAACATGCACAGTTTATAAATGACAACCGTATAATTCCGTTCAATGAAAGATTCGTGGGCTTATACGAGGGGAACACCCATTGGCTGATAAGAACATGGAAAAAGGCATCTCTTCGGGAGAACAGTGCTTCCCCTTCTAATCGAACGAGCTTAATGATAAGCGACGAACAACTTGAGATTCCTCGAGTAGAGCAATTTGATGAGGTTGGCCAAGCGTCGCTGGAGTCTGAGGTGGAGCAGGAGGCTCCGTCCTTCCCCACTCTGATTTCTGGGACGAAGGATGCCCACTTCCCCAGTCGAGCCTCTTCTCCCGACGACTAGCTCTCGGTCATTCTTCATTAATTCGTCTTCTTCTTTTTTCCCCTCTTGATCCATGTGTATCTTGAAGTAGAAATTGTCAAAAACTCAGCTCCGCATGGTCACCTTCTTGCGCAGAGCCCGAAATTAGGCATTTTAATCTTTCATATAAGCAGAGAGACTCGGTTCAAGAGTTGTTGGAAGAGCAAAAAATGAAACGTCTCTTCCCTTGTCTCGCATCCAAATTTGCCCAGAGCGACGACGATAGCAAAGGTCGAAAAGCAGATGATACCGCTGCGCCTAGCTCGTCCGCATCCAAATTTGTCCAGAGCAACAAGGATAGCAAAGGTCGAAAAGCAGATGATATTGCTGCGGCTAGCTTGTCCGCCGCTCCGAAAGGAAGTAATGGCTACGACATGTTCTTGAGTTTCAGAGGTACAGATACTCGCAACACCTTCGTGGATCACCTCTACAACAACCTCGTCGATGCTGGAATTTGCGTGTTCAAAGACGATGATGAGCTTTGTGAAGGTGAGGAGATCAGCACCAACCTTCTCGCAGCCATTAAGAATAGTAAGATCTCCATCCCAATTCTGTCTCAAAACTATGCTTGGAGCAAAGCGTGCCTTCAAGAGCTCGTTCAAATGATTGAGTGCATGAAGAACGCCGGGCAAGTTGTCTTGCCCATATTTTACCGGGTTGAACCGGCTGACGTACGACATCAGAAAGGGAGCTTTGAGAGGCTTTCTCCCATTTAAGGGGGAAGTATTCTAGGGAAGACGTTGCCAAATGGAAAGAAGCGCTCCAAGAAGTGGCTTCTTTGAAGGGATGGGAATCGGAGAAAATTGCTAACGGGTATTTCAATTTCTATACAAACCTTATTTAATTTCTTTCAACTGGATCTTGCTTGTAGAGAAAGCTATTCTATCTCGTGTTTCACAACTTGTGCTTGCTTTTTTAGCTCTTGTAAGCTGTAGTGTGGTAATAATAAGATACAACAGGATATGATTGTTCTTCTAATTCATTTTAGCTCGAATCTTATAAACAGCCGTGAAGGAGAATTGGTGAGAATGGTCGTCAGAACAGTTTTGAGCAAGTTAAAAGAGGCCTTTCAACTGGTTGTTACTGAACAACTTGTCGGAATTGATGATACTGTGGCAAATATTCTAAGATTGCTGGATGATAACCACCATTCTACCCAAATTGTCGGCATCCATGGAATGGGGGGTATTGGTAAGACAACTTTAGCCAAGGTCGTTTACAATAAGCTCTCCAACCAATTTCAGCATCGTAGTTTCATTACAGATATTCGAGAATCCTCACAACACAGGGGCATTTCATGTTTGCAAGAGCAATTAATAAGGGATATACTAGGAAGAGAGGATAGAGTGTCAAATGAGGATGAAGGAATTCGGATCATGGAATCCAAATTTAAACATAAGAAAGTCCTACTTCTTTTAGATGATGTGGATAACCATGATCAACTAAAAGCTTTAATTGGGAAAGGTGACTGGTTTGAGAGGGGTAGTAGAATGATCATTACCACAAGAAGAAAGTCTATTCTCGATGATGCTAATGTGAACTGCCACGAACTCAATGGAATGGCTAAGGATCAAGTCTTTGATCTTGTTTAGTAGACATGCTTTTAGGAGGGTCTCTCCTCCACATGAATTCGAATCTTTGTCTCATGATATCGTATCCACTACCGGAGGGCTTCCTTTATCTCTCGAGGTTATAGGCTCATTTTTGTGTGGGAAAAACAAATCGTTATGGCGAGACACATTGAAAAAGTTAAATAAAGTACCACATAAAGAAGTGCGCAAGAAGCTGAAGATAAGTTATGACGCACTGGACTATCAGGAACAACAAATATTTTTGGATATTGCTTGTTTCTTTATTGGAACTGATTTAAGAATTGCATCCTACATGTGGGATGCCTGTGGTTTTTCTCCAAAAATGGGGATTGAAATATTGAGGCTTATGTCGCTAATAAAAATTGGAGATAATCGTGAGCTGAAAATGCATGACCAATTGAGAGACCTTGGTAGGGAAATTGTTCGTCAAGAAGATTACATTGTGCCAATGAACCGAAGTAGGGTGTGGTTCCATGAGGAAGCCTTGGAAGTACTTCAGAGAAATAAGGTACTTGTGTCCTCTATTATTGCACTACTCTCTTTTTTACACGAATACCTCTAATTGGAATCAATTTTAGACCTCACCACTGAGATTATTCTCCTTATATTATTTTCTTGATGTGGTTAGGATGAAATCTACTTAGCATCTATACATGGTAAACATTTCCTATCAAGTTAAGGAAAGAAAAGTTTTGGGCTTAGACATTAAACTCCTAGCTCATTAGTGGTTACTTGTGCACTTGGTGTGTGTTAGTATCAATTAATTCTAAGTCGTTAGTCGAGCCATCGTGCTTATTCCCCGAAATGACACATTGCACTAAGTCTCTAATCACATAAGAGAAGAAAAAGGGAGAGATAGCACAAACCAAAGAAGGGAAGACATTAAGATTAATATTTAATGTGTTTCGCAGTAAATTCATAGGGAAAGATTACATGATATCATTCATTAAGGGAAAAAAAGAAAATAATACTAGCCACATGATATAATCTAGTCTGATCTAAACGCCAACTTCGCCCCTATAGAACGAAGGCAAAATGATATCAATCCACCGTTAGCTGATTTGGTGCAACATTTGTGCAGGGAATTGAAAAACTTCACGTTCAGGCCCTTCGTCTTGACGGAGTAAGCTTACTCGATGAATTCACAACTGACCAATTGGAGACGCTATCGAACTTAAGGTTCCTTCAAGTGCCTTTATTTTCTATACTAATTGGAGATTCCAAAAGCTTGCTTCCTAAGTTGCGATGGCTTGAGTGCCGCAAGTGGAATGCATCCTGGGCTACTAGTTTTAGTCTAGAGAAATTAGTCATACTTGATTTATCTTGGAATTTAGAGCTTTCGAAGGTTGGAGTCATCTCAAGGTAAGAGGAGAGCATGTTGTCTTTTGTTTCTAATGGCTTACTCTTATAAAAATTCATTAGTCATTTTATTTGTAGGTGGCAAAGGAGTTGAAAGTTCTAAATCTCCGACATTCTAATTGCTTAAAGGTTAGTCCCGATCTCTCGGCCTTAAAAATTTAGAGATATTAGTCCTTGAAGGATGTATTGATCTGGAGCAAATTCACCATTCTATTGGAGAAGTCAGGGGCCTTGTTTCTTTGGACTTATCGAAATGTCATAATCTCCAAGTGCTGCCTAGAGAAATGGGCAAATTGGAAAAACTTGAGGAACTAAACATAAGCAAGACTGCTATAGAGGAAATTCCTCCATGGATAGGCTCTATGAAGAGCCTCATTTCTTTGGACATTTCGGGATGTAAGAAACTCCGAGTGCTACCCAAAGAAATAGGCAAATTGGAAGAACTGAAGGAACTAAACATAGACAATACTGCTACGGAGGAAATTCCTCCCGATATAGGTTCTTTGAAGAAGTTGGAGATACTTCACGCTCGTGGTTGCAAATCATTAGTTGGACTTCCAAAGAGCATTGGATCCCTTGTGAAATTGCGACACCTATCATTAGGCAAGGAGGAGGATACACCTCCTTGGGTTACCCTAATTGACATTTCAAGAAATCACTTCCCTTATTCAATTAGGAAATTGAATCGGATGACTATAAAGGAATTGCCATGTAAGGGCATTCGAGAATTACCTGAATCCATTGGAGATTTGAAAAACTTGAAAATTTTGGATATTACAAGTAAATTGAATAATTTACCAAGTACATTAGGAAAGTTGGGCAACCTTGAAGAATTGCATGCCTCGCATTGCAGGAGTCTGGGAGGGGAAGTTCCTATAAATGGGTTGTCTTCATTGAAAATTCTTGTATTAAGTGGGACGAACGTTTCGGCTTCCCGACACATTCGATAAGCTTTTCGCCTTGAAAAACTAGACTTATGCGGATGCAAGATGCTTCAATCTCTACCGAAAAGCATGAGTAAGATGCCTTATCTGCAACACCTTCAGTTGATTGGTTGTTACGAACTTCGGTCATTACCAGAGCTTCCCGGTGGTTTAACAGTTCTAGAAGTCACTTGTCAACATCACGCATTGCCTCAACTTTCTCACCTAATCCATCTAAAAGAAGTTACTGTTTATGATTGCAAATTGTTAGAATCCATGCCTGAGCTTCCCTCAGCAATATCGAAGCTTTTTGTCCACGGCTGTAATAAGTTGAAAGAGTTGCCAAATTTGTCTAGTCCGAAATTGCTGTCACAGTTAAATATCAAAAACTGCCGAGAGCTGACAGAAATCAATGGTCTAGAAGCATTAAAATTCTTAGTACATCTGAGTGTTCTTGGAAGCAAGAAGTTATCCAAATTTGACGGCCTTGAACATGCAGAGTCCTTGAGATACTTGAATATGAGTTCTTCCTTAGTGAATGATGATCTAGTTCGAGGCCTTGACAGATTGAAAAACTTGGAAGAGCTGGATGTAAGTGGTTGTGAAAACCTTATAAGACCAGACATTTCGCAATTGACACATCTGAAGCGATTAGACGCTTATCATTGCCACAATATAGTTGAAATTAAAGGCCTTGAGAGGTTGAAAACATTGGAATTCCTGATTATCCAGAGCTGCACATCCATTGAAACATTACCAGACCTCTCGTGCTTTAATAACCTGACCTATTTGGAGATTTTGGGATGTTCGAAGCTTCGTGATGTTCAGGGCCTAGAGAAAGTCGGATATGTGTTAAAATGAGGGATTCAACTGCAAGGCCTCAGCAAACCGTCCACAACTATCCAATTTCGAAAATCCAACGGAACGATGGGGTTGAATTTCGCATGAACTTGTGGAGGTCACAGAGCTCCAGGACTCCAAGGCGTCTAGACTCTAAAAGACGTTCAGCGATGCAACTTAGTGGAATCTCGTATGTTCATTGCACCGCTGCGGCAGAGAAGCAATTGATTGATGAAAATAATGCTTCGACAAGTCAAGCACTTCGGCTACGATGTTGGAACGATTCGCGTTTTCGAAATGTATTGCCAATTTCATCAGCATTTCATAAATTTGGTAAGACGATTTTTCTTGATAGCCTGCTGTTGTACTTTTGTCTCTGAATTAGTTCGAGGAATGGAGACGCTGGCCTGGATTTTTTATTTTTATTTTTTGGTGGTCGATCTGGCGTGGAAGTTGACGCGATGTTTCAGGGTAAAAAATCAAAGAAGTTCTCCACAGGTGAAAAAAAAATCGTAAAAATGATAAGGGAGTTCAGATTCTTTTTTTCTTTTTCTTTTTTTTTGGGTCAGAAAATTTCAGTTTCCTTTACGTTGAAATCGAACAAAAAATAATTTTCATGGACCAAAAGGCCCTTACAACTTAAATTCGGATTTTCTAGTTCTTTTCTTTTATTTGTATCTTTTACATTGGGCCAAAATACTTAATATCCAAAATTTTAAATTTCCTGATGAAAGAGGAGAGGAAAAGGTCGATAATTTCTTTTGTCTTCTTTCCATTTCATAAAATAATTAGGTCGAATTTAATCATTTTCCAATCAAAATATTTTCACTTAATATGTCATCATTTTCCACCTTAATTTTTCTTTTTCTATATCCCATATTGAACTTACGTTTGTGCTTATTAGTATTGACCTAGTCCACTGTTAGCTATTCCAATTTCCATCGGAATCAAACGTTATCTTCAACTTGCACCAGAATCACAGCACAATCAAAATATCTGCATGAGAAACATTAATATCTATTGGTGACTAGAAGTCTATGACATATATGCTTGCTTATGCTTCCTGAAAATTGTCACTTTCTAATTAGTACATAGGCCTGATTAGCTACCTTTGGTTGTCTACCAACATTTCCTTTGTGTAATTTTATTTTTGATTTCCGCATTAGGTGAAGTCACATTTGGAATATACAAGCAAAATGCTCAGGCTATATTATCGACTTATTTGAGTATACTGAATAAGGTCCTCCCTTGCTCTCAACTGACCCTTTCTTCCACTTCTCATTAAGAATTGTATGGCAATTGGCAACAGCCTGTGATGAATTGCATTTTGGAGAGTGCAGATTGATGGAAATCGCCCAAAGATGTGGTTTTCAGTGAAGTAGACTCACTGCCGTCAAGGATCCAAAAAGATAAAGCAAAAACAACAAAACTAGGTATGAGTAATATCATCCGAAGTGCAATTGGGATCACTCTCCTTTGATACTTCAATCGTGAGTCTATTTTTCTTTTCCTAGAAGTGTGAGGCCACCAATTTTAGAGGGAAATGAAGGATACTGACTTCCGCTCATTGACTGAAAGGATGTGTTGATGTAGAATTAGCAATAGCAACTAAGTAGCAAAGCTTCGGAAAGTACAGCCAACTTTAAATGATTCGAAGGATGAGTTACTTCTCATGGAATTCTAGAAACACAATTCAAAGCATTAGTTTTGGTTAACTGAAGGAAGTACTGTCGAAAGACTGGTAAGGAATGTATTGTAGGACAATTATTATCTTGGATGAGACAAGTCCTTTTGTGAGGTTTCTATCCAAAGAAAAGGGTTGATGTTCATGAATGTCAATTTTCTTAATCCCGATGTCTTGTAAGCCTGTGACATTTCTTTCAGGAACCCTGTATCTGATCTCACAGCCATCAAATCAGGCAACTAAAAAAGATGTACTTCAACATACTATACATTTATCCTTGTCCCTAGTTTAAAAGCTGCATCATGGATCTGCAGAGTTTTGATTAATATCTGTGCTATATTCTTGCCTTATTTTGCTTTAGCATTCTACAGGATAAATGGCGGGGAATACCTACTAGGTTGAATAATATTCCGTACTCTAGAGAAATCGGGACATATTTCTATGACCATGTGCTTCAAGCTATGCAGAGAGCCATATATGATGGAAAAACAAGACTAAAGGTAGGATATTCGTCTTTGATACTGTTTTCATTGGTCTGAATTACTTGAAGAAAGAAACTAACGAGAGATTTAGATTTCCTAAGTCTATATGTTTATTTGTTTTTATAATTCCACAATCATGACTTCCAAATACTTAAAATCAAGCTGATCCTCTTTTTACTGATAAAGAAAGAATCCAAAGCTGGAAATTTAAGGGGAACTTCCTACTCGAAAGATTTACCCTGTTTCATCTTATTACAGTTCTCCTCATCAAAATATGCATGTTACTCCCAAAGCCAAACTCATGCTGCTCTTCTCGTGAACATTTCAGGTAGAAATCAATATCCCAGAGCTAAACCCAGAAGTGATAAGATGATTGTATGAGAACATTTGGTCCTTCGTCAAACAGATAATATGAATTTAACCATATTTTAGTAATGCAATCTGGACAGGATGTTTATAGAATAGGTACTCTGATGGAACTTGTCAGAGTTATTGCTCTTTCATTGATGGAAAACGTGTTAAGGTAAATCTGACTTAGTTCTTTTGCCTCTCCTGTAGCCAGATTTGGTGTTGATTACCCGTTTATATTCATATTTGTTAGAAAATCATCTCATGCTGGTTTGTGTTCAAGCGTCCATGGGAGAAGGTGCTCTTAATGGAATGCCACTGCAGCTTGCTGGTAGTCGCAAGATATTGGAGTTCATAGATTGGGGAGATCATGGTGCATTAGGAACCTTTGTCAAGATTGGATCTATAGGTATATGATCGGGGAAATTGAGTTTATCTAAAATAGGTGATCATACCATTGACTACTCTCTCTTTGGTCATTGGCGGAAAAGGTGGTTGTTGTCATAATACTTGCAGAGATCCAAATATATAGACTCTAAAGAATCCAAGTATACATGGTGTGGGACTTCCAAGTTCCTCTCTGACATTCAACCCCATGCAGGAATTTGCCCAACATGTGATTAGTGCATACTTTCAACTTTCACTTTTGTGTTCTCTTCCTTTTTTGACTCGTGGGGGCTTCAAATTTAAATGTTTATGATAGTGAGAGGGCTCATATGTCAATCTCGTATGCTCAGATGGTCGTTGCATTAGATGCATTGGATGTTAAATTGCTTTTCCACCTCTGATCCATAGCAGCATTTCTCTCATTAGCTTACGTCGCTTTTAAGAGCCATTTCATTGGGCAATCATTTCACAATGTGTAACTTTACTAAGCCTTAAATCTAGGTTGACGAGCAAGATGACATTTTTATCTTAGTGGTCCTCAAAATGCTGTGGGTAACTGTATCATCAATGTAAGAGCTTGATAGCAAGTGTTTCATTAATCCTTTCGCAATTATGTCCATTTTATGACATATGCCGCAACTATATGGTTAAGCACCACTTGATTTTGAGATTGCAGGATCTCAGGGGCATGACTGAATCTGCTGGTATGCGTCCAGTCATCCTCATCAATCCTAGGCTTAAGGTTTGTCCCGAAATTTTCTGTTGAGTTGAACACTTTCATTGCTTGGGTTATGACTATAATTGCACTTAGCGAGATATTTAGCTAATGAATGATGATAAATATCCACGTTTCTGTCCGATAATGTCCTACACGTGAGGCTGCAGCCATATCCAGCAGCTGGTCATTATTTGGTCAGTACAAAAACAGAGACTAGTAGAAATCATCTCTCAGTCATGTTTCCTTGTTTTACAGAGTCACAGAGGTAAGCTATTCTTCAAACAAAAATCAGCCAAAATCTTGTATAAAATGACCCCAGGAAACTGAGCAATTTCTTCAAAGTAATGCTTGCATGTTATTACCATTCTTAATCCATCGCTTAACATTTTGTCTGCAGACCTGCATTCAGTGTTTTAGCAGAGTCTGCAACAAATGTTTTGCCTCTTTCTAATGAGCATGGCTCTTTTTCTCCAGGATTTACCAAGTTCCAGTGGTATCATGCAAGTAAGTACAATGTTAATATGGGGAAACAAAATGGATATAGATTTGAACTGATTCTCTTTATCTTGAAACTTGTTTTGAAGACTATGGGACAAAACAAGAGACTGGAGTATGCTGCATCATTTGAGAATTGCTATTTCTTCCGGCTTCTCTATTATGCAGGAACTCAATACCCAATTATGGCCGTGCAGAAGTACTGTTTGAGCACAATGAATGATTGAATTTGCATGCAATAAAACTAGAATCAATCAAGATTTGGCCTTTTGGGGTGGCCCGTCCTTACCACCAGAGGTCTTCCCTTTTCTGCTTTCTCCATCCCCTTGCCTAGCTGAAGAAAAAGGACAACGCAGAAGAATTGCTAGGCTTTCTCAGAATGAAAGTTGCGTGTGGAAGTATGCATTTCCTTCTGGATGCATGAAAAGGTGATTCTCGATGGTGTGAGAAACATTATCTTATCCATCAATGGTGTAGATGTCAAGACATTTGTACTCTCCAGATATTGTTTATCTGTTCTTTCAAGGAGATTGTTGGCTAACTTCAAAGGTCTATTGGTTTGCCTGGTAGCTGAGCCTGAACGCGCAGGATGTTGGAAGTAAGAATCGTCGATTCTTGTTTCACTGAGGCAAGAATCAGATGAACTTATGTCATATATCATTGATATGTGTCGAGAGGCGAATGCTTATGCTTTTGCTTCATATTTCAGTTTCATCAATATCTCTCAGCTTCAAAGAGCTTCATCTCTGCGTAAATCAAAATTGGAGTTGCTGCAGTTTTCAATGAAGTTGAATGACATATGAATTCGAATGACATATGAATTCTTCATTGCAGGATGTCCTACCCCTATCAGCCCACGTACCTGTCCAACCCTCAAGCGCTGAACGGTCACTTCCACGCCTCCCACCTCCCCTGGGACACCACAGCTGACCTTGCCTCCTCGATCGTCGTCGGTCGCCACTTTGGGAACGCCGGGGTCGGAGGAGGAGTGCCGGGCGCGCCGTTGCCGCCCGCACGGGCCGACCTGCATACGTGCCTCATCTAGGCAAGAGGCACTTTCAAGCGAGCGGGCGGTTGCAAGACCCATGGAGTGGAGACGTGGCGCTGGGAGACGCCAAGGAGTACCACCGGAGGCACAAGGTGTGCGAGTCGCACTCGAAGGCTCCCGGGGTAGTGATGAAGTCAACGATGCCTTCGTTGGGAAACCGAGGTTAGTATTGTCTTGAATCTTCTCCTTCCCTTTGTCTTCCCAGTCTCATCTTGACTTATTGATCATATCTTATGGTTTTGTAAATCACTTGCAGAAATGAAGTCAAGAACACATCCAGAATATGGTAAGAATCAATCACTACGTGTGATTTGCCATTCGTTAATCTTGAGCTTTTCTTAATATCAAAACCTTAAACTGTGTGTAGCAGTTTCTTGAGCCGTATACTGCAGTAGACAGGAAGCTGCGCCATAAAGTACGAGTTTACTTCTCCGCCCCGATGAATCTATAAGATCGCCCATTGAATTCCATTCTTTGTGTATAGAGTATCTTTAAATAGATGTCCGAATAATCAGGTTGAATGATTTTGTGCCATTATAAATTACGAGACAACGGTTGGTACAAAAATTCTCTTGATGCTAACCGCAATATGGTTCCATATGCACAGTACATAGCATGCAATTCACATATCTCTCCGATGAGCATGTTAGAATTTATGCAAGTGTGATTTATGTGCGCATTGTTTCTTTATAATATGGATCTTGTTAACGAGTGTCCTTAAAACACTCATTAAGCATAATTAATGAAGAAATTTTCAATTTTTAAAGTTTTAATTGCGAATATCAAGAGGGACAGTCAGTCCTACTCCTTATTTAGTTATGTATCAAGTACGTCCCAGGCCCTTCTTAACAAAATGCTAAAAATATAAGCGTTGCATGTTCTTCATTTGCTCAATTTGCTTAAAATATATATACGGTTCAGGACATGGATCGCTTAATTTATGCATTAAGCTAAGAGCGTCATTTTACCAGCCCTAAATTCATGGCACATCTCTAAGTAACTCAATTTACTCCTGAGATATGAACACATTTATGGAAATTAAATGGGCTGGTCAAGATTCAAGTTGATCAAACAGGATTTCATCTTCTTGATGTGCCCTGATTTTGTCACAGTAAATTAATATCTTCATTTTACTCATTCTTCAATTGAGATAAACTTCAATCAACATCTTCCACCACCTCTTTGGAGGGCCGATTTACCTTTCAATAGACTAGTCACATGCGTTGCACGTGTTAAGATCACATATTTTCTTTAAAGTGTACTTAGCATGGTTTGATTATTATATACTAGACTTTGAGTGTTGTTAAACCACTGGTATTTATTGAATTTTAGAAGAAAATTATATTAAAAAAAAGGACAGTGATAATTTCTTATGTGGATCATACATAATGCAACAAAAGAACATATTTTTAATACAGTTAGTTATTAATTATTTATAAATACAAAAAAATTATGGGAAGAATTTATCAATGATCATGGCCAGTTTAAGGTTAAAAAATAAGCTTTTAGAAAGCTATAACATGATTAGAATTGGAAGAATAATTTTGAAACTTTTGTCAAAATATTATATATATCAACAACCAAACTCAACTTGGAATACAAAAGTAAGTGATATTATGTTTTGTTATATTGACGTACGTAAAAACAGTAAAATTATTGGCAAAATGATATCATAAAAAAAGTAGATATTACTCTACAACCATATAAATAATTACAATTTCTCCGACTCAACCGAGAATCAAGACGGACCTAGGTCCCTAACACAGCAAACCAGAACACGCAGTAGCATCAATGAAGGACAGACGAGACCGGAGCTCGTGAGAATTGGTCGGCCGCAAGCTCCAGCCCGATGCTTCCAAAAAACAGGGCACCTGCCGGCTCGGGGAGGCCTACCCGGTTCGGATGAGCTGTAGCAATGGACGGCGACCGATGGTCGGGCCTCCGGCGACGGCGGACCACTCTCTTGGCTTCGCGCTCTCTCTCTCTCTCTCTCTCCCAAGCTCTCTCTCAGCCGAACAAGCAAAAAGAAAATACCCTCTCCTCGAATGAGCTGCCTGTCCCATTTTATCTCGTCTCCCTCTCTCTCTCTCTCTCCAAGGACGACGCCATCTGTGTTGCCAGCCCGCAGGTCGTCCTTGCCGAGCGTCGGGCGCGCGACATTCTCCGCGGCTGCCGTCCTGGTAGGCTGGTTTGTCCTTCGTCCTTCGTCGCGCGTCCCCTGTTTTTGTCTTGGAGCCAGCGCCCAAGACGCGAGCCGCGGAGGAGAGAAGAAGAAGGGAGAAGGAGGCGGGGCTGGGGAAAAGGAGAAAAGGAGGGCCGGGCGGGCCCAGCCCTGACCTGGCCCTATTCAGTCCGCCCCTTTTCTTAACAGTAATAATAATCCTTAATAATAATTTTTTTAATGATGATTTTTTTTATAATTTTAATAATTTTCATTAGTAATGCAAATATTCCTAATGCCTATAAGCGAGGCAATTTATTGAAAATTATTTTTTTGTTTAAAGGTTAAAAATTATTTCCTAATTTCCAA
This sequence comes from Eucalyptus grandis, assembly GCF_016545825.1. Lineage (NCBI taxonomy): Eukaryota > Viridiplantae > Streptophyta > Magnoliopsida > Myrtales > Myrtaceae > Eucalyptus > Eucalyptus grandis. The sequence continues at coordinate 3,369,133 of NC_052614.1, read as the reverse complement.
CGCGATTAAATTATAAGTAAAAAAACTAAATTTAGACGTCGACAGATATCGAGGAAAAAATATTGTATTTGCAAGTGGTGTCACGTCATTTTCACTCATTCAATGAGTGACACGTGTCATACGAGGGGTGATGCTCTTGGTCAAGTCAAGCGTGTTCAGAAACCATAACATGAGAAGAGAAAATTTGATTCCAGTCGAACATCATCCTATAATAATATAGGGAACAGAGTCCTTAGTAAGTTGCAACCTGCATTGAAACCAAATAAGCATCAGATGAGATAATAAACATGCACAATTTATAAATGACAATCATGTGATTCCATTCAATGAAAGATTCGTGAGCCTATACAACGAGAATACCGATCTGCTGATAAGAACGAGGAAAAAGGCATTTCTTCAGCAGAACAGTGCTTCCCTTCTAATCTAATGAGCTTAATAGTGACGAACAACTAGAGACTCCTCAAGAAGAGCAAGTTGATAAGGTGGGCCAAGTGTTGGTGGAGTCTGAGGTGGAACAGGACGCTACGTCCTTCCCACTCCGATTTCCGGGACGAAGTGGTGAACGCTAGCCACAGCTACATCCAGTTTACCCAAAAGAAAAGGGCACCGTGGCTCGAAACACACTACAAATGAAATTTGTCAAAAAGCAAAAGGAGGCCCTCTTCACCAGTCGAGCCTCTTCACGCATCGACTCACTCTCGGTCATTCTTCGTTAATTCGTCTTCTTCTTGTTTTTCTCCCGTCTTGATCCATGTGCATCTTGAAGTAGAAATTGTCAAAAACTCAGCTCCGCATGGTCATCTTCTTGGGCAGAGCTTGACTTTAGGCATTTTAATCTTTCATACAAACAGAGAGACTCGGTTCAAGAGTTGTTGGGGGAGCAAAAAATGAAACGTCTCTTCTCTTGGCTCGCATCCAATTTTGTCCAGAGCAACAAAGATAGCAAACGTCGAAAAGCAGACGATACCACTGCGCCTAGCTCATCCGCCGCTCCAAAAGCAAGTAACAACTATGACGTGTTCTTGAGCTTCAGAGGTACGGATACTCGCAAAACCTTCGTGGATCACCTCTACAACGGCCTCGTCGATGCTGGAATCTACGTGTTCAGAGACGACGATGAGCTTCACGAAGGCGAGAAGATCGGCAACAACCTTCTCCAGGCCATTAAGAATAGTAAGATCTCCATCCCGGTTCTCTCTCAGAACTACGCTTCGAGTAAATGGTGCCTTCAAGAGCTCGATCAAATGATTGAGTGCATGAAGAGCGCTAGGCAAGTTGTCTTGCCCATATTTTACCGAGTTGAACCGGCCGATGTACGACACCAGAAAGGGAGCTTTCGAGAGGCTTTCTCCCATTTAAGGGGGAAGTATTCTGAGGAAGACGTTGCCAAATGGAAAGAAGCGCTCCAAGAAGTGGCTTCCTTGAAGGGATGGGAATCGGAGAAAATTGCTAACGGGTATTTCAATTTCTATTAAAAACTTATTTAGTTTCTTCCAATAGGATCTTGCTTGTAGAGGAGGCTATTCTATCTCATGTTTCACAACTTGTGCTTGCTTTTTTTACTCTTATAAGTTGTAGTGTGGTAATAATGAGATATAACAGGATATGATTGTTCTAATGCATTTTAGCTCAAATGCTTTATAAACAGCCGAGAAGGAGAATTGGTGAGAATTGTCATCAAAACAGTTTTGAGCAAGTTAAAAGAGGCCTTTCAGCTGGTTGTTACCGAACAACTTGTCGGAATTGATGATACTGTGGCAGATATTCTAAGATTGTTGGATGATAACCCCAATGCTATTCAAATTGTTGGCATCTACGGAATGGGAGGTATTGGTAAGACAACTTCAGCCAAGGTCGTCTACAATAAGCTCTCCGACCAATTTCAGCATCGTAGTTTCATTGCAGATATTCGAGAATCCTCGCAGCGCAAGGGCATTTCATGTTTGCAGGAGCAATTAATACGGGATATACTGGGAACAAAGGATAGAGTATCGAATGAGGATGAAGGAATTAGGATCATGGAATCTAGATTTAAACATGAGAAAGTCCTAATTCTTTTAGATGATGTGGATAACCACGATCAACTAAAAGCTTTAATTGGGAAACATGACTGGTTTAAGAGGGGAAGTAGGATAATCATTACCGCAAGAAAAAAGTCTATTCTTGATCATGCTAAGCTCAACTACCAATACGAACTCAAAGGAATGGCTGAGGATCCATCTTTGATCTTGTTTAGTAGACATGCTTTTCGGAGAGACTCTCCTCCGCATGAATTCAAGTCTCTATCTCATGATGTCATATCCACTGCTGGAGGGCTTCCCTTATCTCTCGAGGTTATAGGTTCATTTTTGTGTGGGAAAGACATATTGTTCTGGCGAGATGCATTGAAAATGTTAAAGAAAGTACCGCATGAGAAAGTGCAAAAGAAGCTAAAGATAAGTTATGACGCACTGAACTATAAGGAACAGCAGATATTTTTGGATATTGCTTGTTTCTTTATTGGAACTGATTCACGAATTGCATCCTACATGTGGGATGCCTGTGATTTTTATCCGAGCATGGGGATTGAAACATTGAGGTTTATGTCACTAATAAAAATTGGAGATAATCATGAGTTGAAGATGCATGACCAACTGAGAGATCTTGGTAGGGAAATTGTTCGTCAAGAAGATTACAATGCGCCTATGAATCGAAGTAGGGTGTGGTTTCATGAGGAAGCCTTGGAAGTACTTCAGAGAAATAGGGTAATTGTTACCTCTATTGTTCTGCCCTCTTTTTTATGCAAATTCTTTCAATTGGAATCAATTTAGACCTCACAGCCGAGATTATTCTCCTCATATTATTTCCTTGATGTGATTAGGATGAAATGTTCTTAGCATCTATACATGGTAGACATTTCTTGTCAGGCTAAGGAAAGAAAACTTTTGGGTTTAGACAATTAACTCCCTGCTCGTTAGTGGTTACTTATGCACATGGTGTTAGCATGAATGCATTCTTTGTCGTTATTCAAACCATCGTGCTTTTTTTCCCACGAAGTGACCTATTGCACTTATTCTTTAATCGGATAAGAGAAGAAAAAGTGAGAAATAGCGTAAACCAAAGAAGGAAGATATGAAGACAATTATATAAAATGTTTCGCAATAACTCTAGAGGGGAAGATTACGTGATATTATTCATTAACCAAAAAAAGGTATTTGTGTACATGATAAAATGTAGTCTGATCTGAGCGTCAACTTCACCACTATAGAACGAGGGCAAAGTGATATCAGTCTGCTGCAAGCTGATTTGTTGCAATATGCACAGGGAATTGAAAAACTTTGCGTTCGGGCCCTTCGTCTCGACAAATGCAGCCCAAACACGGAACTCACAACTAAACAATTTGAAAAACTACCGAACTTAAGGTTCCTCCAAGTGGGTGCTGGAAATCTGATTGGACATTCCAAAAGTTTGCTTCCTGAGGTGCGGTGGCTCGAGTGGAGCTCGCATGCTACGCCTGCGGTGACTAGATTTCATCCAAAGAAGTTAGTCGTACTTGATTTATCATGGAGTATAATTTCGGAGCTCTGGGAAGGTTGGAGTCATTTCAAGGTCAGATGGAGAGCATGTTGTCTTGTCTTTTGTTTTTAATGGCTTATTCTTAGCGAAAATTTACCGATCATTTTGTTTTGCAGGAGGCGAAGGAGTTGAAAGTTCTAAATCTTACACATTGCAATCATTTCAAAATTACTCCTGATCTCTCAGCCTTCCAAAATTTAGAGATATTAGTCCTTGCAAGTTGTGTTAATCTAAAGCAAATTCACCATTCTATTGGAGAAGTCAGGGCCCTCGTCTCTTTGGACTTTTCACGATGTTTGAAACTCCGAGCGCTACCCATAGAAATGGGCAAATTGGAAGAATTGAAGGAACTAAACATATGCAGGACTGCTATAGAGGAAATTCCTCCATGTATAGGTTCTTTGAAGAAGCTGGAGATACTTCACGCCCATAATTGCGAATCATTGGTTGGACTTCCTGACTCAATTAGCCATCTCATAAATTTGTTGGACCTTGACTTAAGTGAGTGCGTCAACTTAGATAGACTTCCAAACTGTATCGGATCTCTTGTGAAATTGCGACGCCTGTCATTAGGCAAAGCGAGGGAACGAAGTTCTTTGATAATGCCAAGTACGAGCATTCGAGAATTACCTGAATCCATTGGAGATTTGAAGAACTTGAAAATTTTGGATATTTCTGCAAATAACTTGAGTAATTTATCGAGTGCCATAAGCAAGTTGAGCAACCTTGAAGAATTGCATGCTGTGCTTTGCAAGAATCTAGAAGGGGAAATTCCTATAGATGGGTTGTCTTCACTAAAGATCCTTGCATTAAGTTGGACGGGCGTTTGTGGCTTCCCCAACACATTCGATAAGCTTTCTCGTCTTGAGAAACTCAACTTACGAGAATGCAGGAAGCTTCAATCACTACCGGAAAGCATGAGTAAGTTGCCTTCTCTACAATCCCTTCATTTAGAATATTGTTACAAACTTCAATCACTACCAGAGCTCCCTAGCTGTTTAACAGTTCTGAAAGTCACCTATCAACATCGCACATTGCCGCAACTTTCTCACCTAATCCATCTAAGAGAGCTCACTATTTCAGAATGCAAATTGCTGGAATCCATACCAGAGCTTCCCTCAGCAATATCGAAGCTTTGCGTCTATAACTGTAATGAGTTGAGAGAGTTGCCAAGTTTGTCAAGTTCGGAATTGTTGTCAAGATTAGATATCAAAAGGTGCCTTGAGCTAACAGAAATCAATGGTCTGGAACTACTAAAATCCTTAGTCTATCTGGATGTATCCGGAAGCAAGTTATCCAAACTTGATGGCCTTGAATATGCAGAGTCCTTGAGATACTTGAGTTTGACATCTTCCTTAGTGAATGATGATCTAGTTCAAGTTCGGGGTCTTGACAGATTGAAAAACTTGGAAGTGCTGGATATAAGTTGCTGTGAGTGCCTTATAAGACCAGACCTCTCACAATTAACGCATCTGAAGAGCTTAATTGCTCTCCACTGCGACAATCTAGTCGAAATTAAAGCTCATGAGAGGTTGAAAAAATTGGAACTTCTGGATATCAGATTTTGCACATCCATTGAAACATTACCAGACCTCTCGTGCTTCGATAACCTGCAAACTTTGTACATAGTGGGATGTTCGAAGCTTCGTGATGTTCAGGGCCTAGAGAAAGTCCGAAATGTGTGGAAATGAGGGATTCAACTGCAAGGCCTCAGCAAATTGGCCACATCTGTCAAATTTAAAAGATCTAATGGAATGATGATGGGGTTGAATTTCGCATCAACTTGTGGAGATCACGGAGGTCCAGGACTCAAGGCGTCTAGACTCTAAAAAGACGTTCAGCGATGAAACTTGATAGAATCTCGTATGTTCATTGCTCTGCTGCGGCAGAGAAGCAATTGGTCCATGAAAATAATGCTTCGATGAGTCAAGCACTTTGGCTACAATGTCGGAACAATTCACGTTTCCTTTCGAAGTCAGATAGAAGCAGGTCACGCTATTCTTTGTCGAGATGTATTGCCAATTTCATCAGCATTTCGTAAATTTGGTAAGACGATTTTTCTTGATAGCCCGCTGTTGTACTTTTGCTTTTTAATTATTTCAAGGAATGGAGACACTGCCTTGGAATTCTTTTTTTTTTGGTGCTCCATCTGGCCTGGAAGTTGACGCGATACTTCAGGGGGAAAATCGGAAAAGTTCTCCATAGGTGGAAAAAATTCGGATAAATGAAAAAGGAATTTCGGTTTCCTTTTTATTTTTTTGGTCGGAAAATTTCAGTTTCCTTTTCATTGAAAACAAACGCGAAAATAATTTTCATGAACCAGAAGGCCCCTTACAACTTAAATTCGGGTTTTCTACTTCCTTCTTTAATTTGTATTTTTCATATTGGCCCAAAATATTTAATATTCAAAATTTTAAATTTCCTGATGAAAGAAAGGAGGAAAAGGTTGACAATTTTTATTTTCCTTTTTATCTCCTCTCCCTTTCGTAAAATAATTAGGTCGAATTCAATCATTTTCCACTGAATTTTTCATATCCCATATTAAACTTAGGTTTGTGTTGATTGTTGTTGATCCAATCCACTGCTAGCTATTCTAGTTTGCATCAAAATCAAACGTTATCTCCAGCTTACACTAGAATCACAACACAATCAGAATATCCACATGGCATGCATTAACATCTATTAGTGACTAGGAATCTATGACACATATGCCTGCTTATGCTTCCTGATAACCGTCACTTTCTGATTAGTGCATAGACCTCATTAGCTACTTTTGGTCGTCTACCAGCATTTCCTCTGTGTAATTTCACTTTTGATTTTTGTATTAGGTGAAGTCACGCTTGGAAATATACAAGCAAAATGCTCAGGCTATATTATCGACTTACTTGAGCGTAGTGAATAAGGTCCTCACATGCTCTCAACTGACTCTTTCTTCCACCTCTCATTAAGAATTGTATGGCAATTTGTAACGACCTGTCATGGATTGCATTTTGGAGAGTGCAGATTAATGGAAATCGCCCCAAAGATGTGGTTTTCAGTGAAGTAGACTCACTGCTGTCAAGGGTGCAAAAAGATAAAGCAAAATCAATAAAACCAGGCATGAGTAATATCACCCTAAGTGCAACGGGAATCACTACTTTGATGCTTCAATCATGAGTTTCTTTTTCTTTTCCTTGAAGTGGGAGGCTACCAACTTTTAGAAAGAAATGAAGGATAGTGACTTCCACTCATTGACTAAAAGGATGTGTTGATGTAGAATTAGCAACTAAGTAGTAAAGCTTAGGAAAGTATAGCTAACTTTAAATGATTTGAAGGATGAGTTACTTCTCATGGAATCTTCTGGAAGCCCAGTGTAAAGGATTAGTTTTGCTTTCTGACGGAAGTACTGTGGAAAGACTGGTAAGGAATGTATTGCAGGACAATTGTTATCTTTGCTGAGAAAATCGACCTAAGTTCTTTTGTGAGGGATCTGTCAAAGAAAAGGGTTGATTTTGCAATTCATAAATGTCGAGTTTCTTAATCCCAATATCTTGTGAGCCTGTGACGTTTCTTTCAGGGAACCCTGTATGTGGGATCTCACTGCCATCAAATCAGGCAACTAAAAAGGAGGTACTTCATACTATAATTTATCATTGTTCCTAGTTTGAAAGCTGCATCGTGGATCTGCAGAATTTTTATTAATATCTGAGCTATATTCTTGACTTATTTTGCTTTAGCATTCTACAGGGTAAATGGTGGGGAGTACCTACGACGTTGAATAACATTCCTCATTCTAGAGAAATCAGGACATATTTCTATGATGATGTGCTTCAAGCTACGCAGAGAGCCATATATGATGGAAAAACAAGACTAAAGGTAGGATATTCGTCTTTGATGCTGTTTTCATTGGCCTGAATTACTCGAAAAAAGATACTAACGAGAGATTTAGATGTCCGAAGTCATCATATTTTCTGTATGTTTATTTGTTCTTATAGTTCCACAAATTGACTTTTGATACTTAAAATCAAGCTGATCCCATTTTACTGATAAAAAAAGAATCCAAAGCTCGAAATTTAAGGGGAACCTCCTACTCAAACAGATATGCCCTGTTTCATCTTATTAGAGTTTTCCTCATCAACTTATGCATGTTACTCCCAAAGCCAAACTCATGCTGCTCTTCTTGTGAACATTTCAGGTAGAAATCAATATCCCAGAGCCAAACCCAGAAATCGAAAGATGATCGTATGAGAACATTTGGTCCTTCGTCAAACAGATAATAGGAATTTAACCATATTTTAGTGATGCAATCTGGACAGGATGTTTATAGAATAGGCACTCTGATGGAACTTGTCAGGGTTATTGCTCTTTCATTTGCTGACGATGGAAAACGTGTTAAGGTATATCTGATTTAGTTCCTGTGCCTCTACTACGTTAAGATTAGGTGTTGTTACCCGTTTATATTCATATTTGTTAGAAAATCATCCCATGCGGGTTTGTGTTCAAGGGTCCATGGGAGAAGGTGCTCTTGCTGGAATGCCACTGCAGCTTGCTGGTAGTCGCAAGATGTTGGAGTTTATGGACTGGGGAGATCATATTGCATCAGGAACCTTTGTCAAGATTGGATCTATAGGTATATGGTTGGGAAATTGAGTTTGTCTAAATGACATATGCCTGTCAAAAGATTAGGGCGATCACACCATTGACTACTTCTCTCCTTGGTCATTGGCGGACAAAGTGGTTGTCGTCATAATACTTGCAGGATCCAAATATATAGACTCTAAAGAATCCAAGTATACATGGTGTGGGACTTCCAAGAATTTGCCCAAAACATGTGAGAAGTGCATACTTTCAACTTTAGACGTTGTGTTTTATCTTATTTCTTTTCTTACTCTTGGGGGCTTATAATTTTAATGTCTATGATAGTGAGAGGACTCACACATCAATCTCTTATGCTTTGATGGCCTTTGCATTTGATGCATTGGATGTTAAATGGCTATTCCACCTCTTTTTCATAGCAGCATTTATATCATAAGCTTGTATCGCTTTTCAGAACAATTTGATTGGGCAATTATTTCACAATGTATCACTTTACTAAGCCTTAAATCTGCAATAGGTGCCAAAAAGGTTGACGAGCAAGATGACATTTTTACCTTAGTGGCTCCTGAAAAAGCTGTGGGTTACTGTGATGTAAGGAGCTTGATAGCAAGTGTTGCGTTAATCCTTTTGCAATTATGTCCATTTTATGACTTGTGTCACAACTATATGGCTAAGCACCACTTGATTTTGAGATTGCAGGATCTTAGGGGCATGACTGAATCTGCTGGCAATGCGTCCGGTCATCCTCATCAATCCTAGGCATAAGGTTTGTCCTGAAATTTCTGTTAAGTTGAAGGCTTTCATTGCCCGGAATATGACTCTAATTGCACTTTAGCGAAGTACTTAGCTGACGAATGTTTGGAAAGTATCCATGTTTCTTGTCCCATAATTTCCTACGAGTGAGGCTGCAACCATATCCTGCAGCTGGTCAATATATGCTCAGTAAAAAAACAGAGACTACTAGAAATCGTCTCGCCATCATATTTCTTTGTTTTACAGAGTCACAGGGGTAAGCTATTCTTCAAACAAATATTAGCCAAAATCTTGTATAAAATGACCCCAAGAAACTATGCAATTTCTTCAAACTAATGCTTGCATGTCCATCCATCCTTAATCCATTGCTCAACATTTTGACTGCAGACCTGCATCCAGTGTTGAAGCAGAGTCTGCAACAAATATTTTGCCTCTTTCTAATGAGCATGGCTCTTTTCCTCCTGGATTCACCGGGTTCCAGTGGCATCATGCAAGTAAGTACAATGTTAATATGTGGAAAAAAGATGGATTTAGATTTGAACTGATTCTTTTTATCTTGAAAGTTGTTTTGAAGACTATGGGACGGGACAAGAGACTGCAGTATGGTGCATCATTGAGAATCACTATTTCTTCCGGCTTCTCTATTTTGCCGGGACTCAATACCCAATTATGGGTGTTCCGAGGTAAATTTGCCTGATCTCTGACACATACCTCATATTCTAGAGCCATGGCCATGTACAAGTACTGTTGGAGCACAAGTAATGATTGAATTTACATGCAATTAAACCAGAATCGATCGAGGATAGGCCTTGGTCGTGGCCCATCCTTACCGCCAGAAGTCTTGCCTTTACTGCTTTGTGCTTTCTCCATCCCCTTGCTTAGCCAAAGAAAAAGGACAATGCAGAAGAACTTCTAAGCTTTCTCAGAATGAAAATTGTGTGTGGATGTATGCATTTTATTCCGGATGCATGAAAATATGATTCTCGATGGTGTGCGAAACAGTATCTTATCCATTAATGGTGTAGATGTCAAGACATCAGTACTCTCTGGAACTCGTTTATCTGTTCTTTTCAAGGAGATTATTTTCTAACTTCGACCATCTATTAGTTTGCCTGATAGCTGAGCCTGGACGCGTACTATGTTGGAAGTAAGAATCTTGGATTCCTTCCTCGCGGAGGCAAGAATCAGAACTTCACGTGATGTGTCATTAATATATGTAGAGAGGCTGATGCTTATGCTTTTGCTTAATATATCCGTTTGATCAGTATCTCTCAGCTTCAAAGAGCTTCATATCTCTGTCAATCAAAGATGGAGTTGTTTTAGTTTTCAATGAAGTTCGAACAAAATATAATTCTTCATTGCAGCATGTCCTACCCCTACCCTTATGAATTGTACAAACGAGTCAATCAGGCCGTCCGGGAAGGAGTGCATCTTGCTTTCAACATTCAATGGAAGGCCAAGGACTGATGAAGTCAACGATGTCTTCCTTGGGAAACCGAGGTTAGTATGGTCTTCATTTGTCTCCTTCCCTTTGTAATTCCTCCAAGTCTCCTCTTTCCTTGCTGACCGTGTGTTATGTTTCGTGAATAACTTGCAGAAATCATGTCAAGAACGCATCAGTATTATGCTAAGAATCAATCATGACGCGTGACTTGCCATCCCATAACAATTAGCTGTTTTACGTACCAAAACCTTAAAAACTGTGGGTGGGGGTTTCCTAAGCAGTATACTGCAGAAGCTGCACATAAAGTATGACTCTTTTGCTCCGCCCTAACGAATCTAGAAAGCTTGGCCAACGAATTGCCATTCTTTGAGTTGAAAGTATGTTAGAATTGATTTCTGAATCACAGGGTAGAAAGATTTCTTTTGCGTTATGGAGTTATGAGACGGTGGTATATGAGTTCACTTGATGTCAACCGCATATATAATTTCATTCTATGAATAGTACATAGCATGCGATTCACATATCTCACAGATAAGCATCTTAGATCAATGTAACTATGATTTCTGTGTGCATTGATTCTTATAATAGGGGACAAGTGCTCTTGAATTACTTTTTAAGAATACTTAATAAGGAAATATTCGACTTTGTTGTAATAAGACAAGAGGCAGTCGGCGCATTGAAAATTCCAAAAGTCCTTATTTAGTTATTTACCAAGTAAATATAAGGATTGCATGATCTTCATTCGCTCAATTTGGTCCACCTTTACTTAAGCATGTATATATTTCTGGAAATGGATTCACTTAATTTATGTAGTAAGCTAAGAGCATGAATAAATCGTCTCTAAACTCATGGGACAACTCAGAAATACTCAATTTACTCTTGAGATGTAAACATTTATTGGAATAAAATAGGTCGGCCGAGATTCAAGTCGATTAAGCGGGATTTGAACTTTTGTTGCACTAAATTGATATCTTCATTTTATCTCATCCCTCAGTTCAAAAAACTTCAAAGCACCTCCTCCATTGTTTTTTTGAAGGGCTGATTTACATTTCAAAAGACTAATCACGAGCGTTGTACGTGTTAAGACTACATATTTTTTCTAAAATTCACTTAGAGTGGAAATTGATTTGGCATGGTTTGATGATTCTTTATTAGACTTTCGGCGCCATTAGATAAATGTTATTTTATTTAATTTTAGTGAATAATTATGAAAAAGAAGGAAAGTGATGATTTTCATTTATAATGCGACAAAAAAAAAACTTGGAATATTTTGGGAACTTGATATTGAAAAAAGCATATATTAAATCCATACTGCACTTGGAATACAAAAGTAAGTAATCTTGTATTTGGTTGATATAAGCATATATAACCTCTATCGAAAGAAAATCAACATTACGGCAGAATAATATTGGTGATGAAAATCATATGTTGGTCATTTCAAGAGCAAAAGCTGTTTGGCAACTTCTTATGACCTATAAAATGCATCTCATATTCTCCATCGCAGCAATTGTTCTTCTCTTCACTTTCTGGAGTCTAGCGCTCTCTCTTCCAAAGTCCAAAACTCAATAGATGCAGGGGAAGGCAGAGCTCTGCGAAGCACGACACTTCAAGCTCGCCGCTTCGGGATCGAAACTCTCCTGTTGGGGTAGCTGATATTCTCTAGAAATGGCTTAACCCATAGAGAATTAAGCTTTGTCAATCATGACTATGAACGCGTCCCATTTCAAATTTTGTAGAAAAATTGCTATGATATTTGATACCAGGCTTATTCTACTCTCTATTCTGGCCAAAGAAATCTCATTTCACACCTCCCGCTATATCGGTGCAGTACTATCGCGAGTTAGGTGATCAATGTAAGTATCCAACTTAGAGCAACAAGCATTGCAAATTGAAAAATGTTCTCACTCGCACGCGCACAAGACGCTTGGAGGAAACAAGCTCATAGAAGCATACGCTCGACTCTTTTATTTCTTTCACTTACTCTCTCTTTTTATTTTCTATTTGTAAACCTCTGCCACATCAGCATCCTACGTGGCATATATTTTTTCACTCATATCCATGGTATCTTGACACGTGTTCGCATATCCATATCAGCGATTGACGTGGAATTTAAGTGAAAATTTTCTCTCTTCAACTCTGCGCCCTTTTCCTCCTCCAGCCATAGTCGTCGACCTCCGCTCCTTCCTAGCCGTTGCCACCAGCAGAGTCACCAGTGCCGTGACCAGGCACCCAACCTTGGCTCGTCTCCGAATGGGGTGGTGCTCTGTGATGGAGGAGGAAGCACTGGCGGCTATGGAGGACAACCAAACCGGCAGAGGAAGGAGGAGGAAGATTAAATTCAATTTTTTATTTTTTATTCCACCTCAGCTAACACGTGCCAGTTTATTATTGGGCATGGATTAAAAAAAAAAAACTTGTGGTAGCAGTTTGCATCCACTGAATATTTCCTCCTATCAGCTTGCATTCTTTGTCGTAGAGGCTACGCGGACGAAACTTCGGGGCAGATGATTCGGTTAATGTGAGTGCTCTAAGCTTTAAGCTTTTTCCCTTTCACTTTTGAACAGCTAGAGGCAACCGGTGTGTTTCTCCATTCACACAAAAAAGAAGCGGAAAGAAAGAGCGGTCAGGACTAGAACTGATCGGTTCCGTCCGGTCTGGTTCCAAAATGGAACCAAGAATCGGATAGGGAAGACTAATTCCCAAATTCCGGGATCGGGAATCGGACCAACTGATCGGTCCGGTCCAGTGGAACCAGTAAATTTACTGTTTTTGGCTAAAAATAAAATAAAAAATGGGAGAAATTTAGAGGAATTAGAGTTTTTCTTAAGAAATTAAAATATATATTATATATATAAAATTAACCGGTCTGGTTCGGTCAATCCGATTCTCACCTTGGAACTGGGAAGCGGACCAACCGGCCACCGATTCCAAAACCAAGAACCGAGAGCCGAACCGTCCTCTTTGGGAACTACCCAAAATTGGTCAATTTGGTCCTATCCAGGCAGTTCCCAATTTGGGTGGTTCGTGGTGCACACTCCTAGGTTTTTTTTTTCTTTTGATTGATTCACACTCCTAGTTAGAACGGATAAAGTTGGCACTCTTCTTCTAGTCAACAGAGCGCGTCTCGAAGAGAATTTAACGAAGAAATTGCAGGAAGGAGGTTAAATCGGAGGTTAAATTGCGTATAGCATAGAGGTTAGCACTTGATTGATGCATATTGGACATCTTTTTCATGAATTTGTCTATCTTTTTTCTCTTGATCAACGTGCATCTTAAAGTTGAATTTGCCCTGAAAAAAACACAGCTGCGCGTGGTCATCTTCTTGGCATTTTGTTATTTCATTCTAACAGAGAGACACAGTAATTGAAGGAGTATAAATGAAACGTCTCGTCTCGATGCTCTCCATGCTACAAAACGAGCGAACGTCGAAAAGCAGATGATACCAGTGCATCTACTTTGTCCCTCACTTCAACAAGAAGTAACAACTACGACATGTTCTTAAGCTTCAGCGGTATGGATACTCGCAATACCTTCATGGATCACCTCTACAACAACAACCTAGTCGATGCTGGAATCTACGTGTTCAGAGATGACAATGAGCTTTGCGAAGGTGAGAAGCTTGGCACCAACCTTCTCCAGGCCATTAAGAACAACAAGATCTCCATCCCGATGTTCTCTTGGAACTACGCTTAGAGCAAATGGTACCTTCAAGAGCTCGTTCAAATGATAGAGTGCATGAAGAGCGCCAGGCAAGTTGTCTTGCCCATTTTTACCAGGTTGAACCGGCCGATGTGCGATACCATAAAGGGAGCTTTGGAAAGGCCTTCTCCCATTTAAGTGGGAAGTGTTATGAGAAAGATGTTGCCAAATGGAAACAAGCACTCCAAGAAGCAACTTCCTTAAAGGGATGGGAAACGAAGAGAATTGCTGGCAAGTATTTCAATTTCTATTGAAATCTTAATTAGTTTCTTTCAACAGGATCTTGCTTGTAGAGGAGGCTATTATCTTGAGTTCCGCTCCTTGTGCTTGCCTTTTTTTTTTTCTCTTACATGCTGTAGTGTGGTAATAATGAGATATGATAGGATATAATTATTCTTCTAGTTCGTTTTAGCTCAAATGCTTTATAAACAGCTGCAAAGGAGAATTAGTGAAAATGATCGTTGGAACAATTTTGAGCAAGTTAAAAGAGGCCTTTCAGCTAATTGGTACAGAACAACTTGTTGGAATCAATAATACCTTAGTGGACATCCTAAGATTGTTGGATGATAACCTAGTGTTACCCAAATTGTCGGTATCCATGGAATGGGGGGTATTGGTAAGACAACTTTAGCCAAGGTTGTCTACAATAAGCTCTCCAACCAATTTCAGCATCATAGTTTCATTGCAAATATTCGAGAATCCTCACAGTGCAAGAGCATTTTATGTTTGCATATTCAATTAATATGTGATATACTAGGAACAAAGGAGGAAGTGTCAAACGAGGATGAAGGAATTAGGATCTTAGAATCTAGATTTAAACATAAGAAAGTCCTAATTATTTTAGATGATATGGATAACATTTATCAACAAAAAGCTTTAATTGGAAAACATGATTGGTTTGAGAGGGGAAGTAATCATTACAACAAGAATAAAGTCTATTCTTGATGATGCTAAGGTGAACTTCCAGTACGAACTTAATGAA
Organism: Eucalyptus grandis; assembly: GCF_016545825.1. Classification (NCBI taxonomy): domain Eukaryota; kingdom Viridiplantae; phylum Streptophyta; class Magnoliopsida; order Myrtales; family Myrtaceae; genus Eucalyptus; species Eucalyptus grandis. The sequence continues at coordinate 3,354,125 of NC_052614.1, read as the reverse complement.
ATTGCTAAGGATCAATCTTTGATCTTGTTTAGCATACAAGCTTTTCGGAGGGATTCTCCTCCATGTGAATTTAAGTCTCTATCTCAATATGTCGTATGCACTACTAGAGGGCTTCCTTTAGCTCTTGAGGTTATAGGTTCGAATATGTGTGGGAAAAAACTAGCATTCTAGCGAGAAGCATTGAAAATGTTAAAGAAAGTACCACATAAGGAAGTGCAAGGGAAACTGAGGATAAGCTATAATGCCTTGAAGTATGAGGAAAGATAGATATTTTGGATATCGCTTGTTTCTTTATTGGAACTAATTTAAGAATTGCATCCTACATGTAGGATGCCTCTAATTTTTATCCGGTGATGGGGATTGAAATATTGAGATTTATGTCGCTAATAAAATTGGAGATAATCATGAGTTGAAAATGCATGACTAGTTGAGAGACCTTGGTAGGAAAATTGTTGGAGATAATCATAAGCTGAAAATGCATGACTAGTTGAGAGATCTTGGTAGGAAAATTGTTCGCCAAGAATATTACAATGCACCTATGTATCAAAGTAGGTTGTGGGTCCACAAGGGAGCCTTAAAAGTACTTCGTAGAAATAGGGTAATCGTTAACTCTATTGTTATACCAAATCAGCTAACGGTGGACCCACAAACTCAAGTGGGTGATGGAGATCTATTGGAGTTTCCAAAAGCTTGCTTCCTGAGTTGCGATGGCTTGAGTGAAGGGGGGGTGCTAAGTCCGTGGCTACTATATTTCATCTAGAGAAACTAGTCGTACCTGATTTATGGTTGAGTGATATTTCAAAGCTTTGGGAAGGTTGGAGTCATTTCAAGGTCAAATGTAGAGCATGATGTCTTGTCTTTTGTTTTTAATGGCTTATTCTAAGCAAAAATTTTACCAATCATTTTGTTTTGCAGGAAGCGAAGGAGTGGAAAGTTCTAAATCTTAGACATTGCGAATGTTTAAAAGTTACTCCTGATCTCTCAACCTTCCAAAATTTAGAGATAGTAGTCCTTGCAAGTTGTTGTAATCTAAAGCAAATTCACCATTCTATTGGAGAAGTCAAGGCCCTCATCTCTTTGGGCTTTTCACAATGTGTGAAACTCCAAGCGCTATCCATAAAAATGGGCAACTTGACATAGGCAAGACTCCTATAGAGGAAACTCCTTCATGTATAGGTTCTTTGAAGAAGTTAGAGATACTTCACGCTCATAATTGCAAATCATTGGTTGGACTTCCTTACTCAATTAGCCATCTCGTAAATTGTCAAACCTTGACTTGAGTGAGTGCATCAAAGTAGATAGACTTCGAAAGTGCATCGGATCTCTAGTGAAATTGCAACGCTTGTCATTAAGCTGTGGGGGGAACCTATATGGTCAGGACTTGCTAAGTTCGAGCATTCGGGAACTACCTGAATCCATTGGAGATTTGAAGAACTAGAAAATTTTGGATATTTCTACAAGTAAATTGCATAATTTATCAAGTACCATAAGCAAGTTGGGCAACCTTGAAGAATTGCATGCTTGGCACCGTGAGAATCTGGAAGGGAAACTTCCTATAGATGGGTTGTCTTCACTGAAGATCCTTGTATTAAGTTGCACTGGCATTTCTAGCCTCCCCGACACATTCAATAAGCTTTCTCGTCTTGAAAAGATCCACTTAAACGGCTGCAAGATGCTTTGGTCACTACCAAAAGGCATGAGTAAGTTGCCTTCTCTACAACATCTTCAGTTAATCGGTTGCCATGAACTTCAATCGCTGCTAGAGCCTCGTGGTTTTTTAGCGGTTTTGGAGTCACCTGTCAACATTGCACATTGCCTCAACTTTCTCACCTAATCTATCTAAAAGAGTTCACTGTTTACAAATGCAAATTGCTAGAATCCATACTAGAGCTTCCCTTGGCAATATCAAAGCTTTATGTATCCGAAAACTGCTGTGAGTTGAGAGAGTTGCCAAGTTTATCAAGTTTGGAATTGTTGTCAATATTAGAGATCGAAATCCTTGAGATTCTTGAGTATGAGTTCTTCATTAGTGAATGATGATCTAGTTCAAGGCCTTGGCAAACTGAAAAACTTGGAAGAGCTGAATATATGTGGCTGTGAGTACCTTATGAGACCAGACCTTTCGTAATTAACACATCTGAAGCAATTAAGTACTTGGGGATGCTGCAATCTATTCGAAATTAAAGGTCTTGAGACGTTGAAAAAATTGGAAAGTCCGAACATCGGCTATTGCACATCCATTGAAATATAACCAGACCTCTCGTGCTTCGATAACCTGCAAATATTGTACATTTGGAGATGTTCGAAGCTTCGTGATGTTCAGGGCCTAGAGAAAGTCCCATATGTGGACGAATGAGGGATTCAACTGCAAGGCCTCAGCAAATTGTCCACATCTGTCAAACTCCGAAGATCTAATGGAACGATGGGATTGAATTTCGCATGAACTTGTGGAGCTCACAGAGCTCCAGGACTCCAAGGTGTCTAGACACTAAAAAGGCGTTCAGCAATGCAACTTTAGTAGAATATCGTACGTTCATTGCACCGCTGCAGCAGAGAAGCAATCGGTCCATAAAAATAGTGCCTCGATGAGTCGAGCACTTCGGCTACAATGTCGGAACAATTCGCGTTTCCTTTCGAAGTTAGATAGAAGCGGGTCATGCTATTCTTCGTCAAGATGTATTGCCAATTTCATCAGCATTTCCTAAATTTGGTAAGACGATTTTTCTTGGTAGCCCGCTGTTGTGCTTTTGTCTTTTAATTAGTTCAAGGATTGGAGACGCTGGCCTGGAATTTTTTTTTTCTTTTTTTGGTGGTCAATCAATCTGGCCTGGAAGATGACGCGATTCTTCAGGGAAAATCGGAGAAGTTCTCCATAGGTGGAAAAATTTGGAAAAAGAAAAGGGATTTCAATTTCCGTTTCTTTTTTGTCGTAAAATTTCAGTTTCCTTTACATTGAAATAATTTTCGTGAACCCAAAGGCCCCTTACAACTTAGATTCGGGTTTTCTATTTTTTTCTTTAATTTGTATTTTTCATATTGGGCCAAAATACTTAATATCCAAAATTTAAATTTCCTTATGAAAGAGGAGAGGAAAAGGTCGATAATTTTTTTTTTGTCTCATTTCCCTTTTGTAAAATATTTTTTGTCAATTCAATCTTAAACATTTTAATTTAGCTAATTGAATCCTAAAACCTTTTTTATATTATGCCAATTGAATTCATCTAACTAATTTTGGTCAAAATTTGCTAACGTAGATGCGACCATCCTACGTAGCACAATCGATGCCGACATGGACAAAATTTAATAGCATTCTATAATATTTTCCAATTTTTTTAATTTTTTCTCTTTTCATTCTTAACTTTTAGTTATTTTTTACCATGGTCGTGAGGCCATTGCTGGATTGCCCGCCACGGGTAAAAGAAACCAAAGTTAAAGGAAAACATAAAAAGGAAAATATAAAATATTAATAAAATATTAAAATACTATAAAAAAAATTGTTAACAATACCATTAATCATGCACAGAACAATCAATATCCACGTCAATAATTTCCAGGTAAAATTTGACAAATGGACTCAATTGATACTAATGTAAAAAAATTTAAAATTAAATTGATCTAATTAAAAGTTTATGAATAAATTGGTACAATCTAATAAATTTATGACTTTGTTTTTTGTACTTTTATTGATAAGTTTAGTCAAACTACTTACATGTTTAGAGATTAGCGCTGTAAGAGAATTCATATTAAAATAGAGATACAATGATCAAGACTCGTCTTAATTACTGTCTAAAGGAGGGAAAACGAACATTGAAATCGAAATCTAGAAGATGGGTTGCCCATGAAAAACAAAAATTCAAATAGCAAAAGAGCAATGCTTGCGGGAAGCCACATGTTCACCCCGATTGTCTTAATCTCAAGGGAAACGTGCACAGATTGTACGAAGTTTGAAACTTAAAGAGACGGTAACCTTTAGACATGACTTTTCACAGGCAATTTGGGATATGAAAAGTGGAGAAACACCTCGCCCTTTTTAATAATGATTTGACTTTTATATGGTGTGGCTTCGTTACGTTATTCATCCCCATCTTTGATTTAGGATTAATTCCATCAAAATCTCAAGTTGATATATGAGTATATTACCCCCCAAATGAATTTTCTTCATATAAAAAATCACAAACTAATTCATCCCTAATAAATCTACCAAAATCTTTGAGCAAAATAAGGGATTTTGACAGATTTTCGAAATGTGAGGGAGTTCTTTGGGCAAAATTAACAGATTTTGACGGATTTCTCAATCTTAGACCATTTGCTTCAAATGTGCCTTCCCCAAAAGGATGTCGTTTGAGACTATTTTTGTTGAATTACACATCAAATCCACGTCTTCTTCCAATCATTCAAATTGTTCACCAATTTCACATCAACGATTTGATGGGGAAATTGGATGGATGCTAACGAATGGTTGGTTTATAACAATGTTTTGGGATTTTCTATAATGCAAAAATTAGTTTGGGCCAAATGTGACATTAGTATAACGGTTTAGAATTTCTTACGACGCAAAAATTAATTTAAAATAAATATGACATTGATATATTAATTTAAGATTTTTTGTGATTATAAACATTTAATATCTTGACCTGTCCACCGTTTCTTTTCATGAAAATAATTATTCAGGATTAGCTTTGGTCATTGTCGTTAGCATCCCCACCATAAAAAAACAGAGAGTGCTTGATCACAGTGATCAGCTTTCATTTCTTTCAGAGGGGTTTCGCCTTTTTGTTATGGTCAGATTAAGATATCTTTTGACTGAAATTGTGGGAATCCAATCCAATTGAATCCCTCTTTTTCTCCTAAAAAGACGCAGACATTCGGTGACGGTGGGGTCTTTTCTGAACCTGCCCCCACAATAAAATAGAGCTGCTTTTTAGAAAAACTTCTCCCCTTCTTCCCTCAACGGATCCCTTTTTTGCATTTTATCAAACAGCTCTTTGTTTAATGGGCACTAATAAAACAGCTCGATGATCGATCATTATGTAATCTAGAAGATTTATATCCTACTTATATCATGATTATAAGGGTTAGTATCATGGAAAATCTCAAATAGTATATTTATGATAAATTTATCTTTAACCGATTTTTTCACCATAAAAAACCCTAGACTGATACATATCTAACACACTAAAAACCCAAAAATAGTTAATTTATGATAAATTTACCATCCATTATTTTCTTTTAAATTAGATTAATATCATAAAAATCACTAACCAATATATTTGTGATAAACAAAAATAAAATCTCATATTAATACACCTATTAATTATCACGTGTCATTCATCTCAATAATTTGATAATAAAATTTAACATGAATTAATAGATGGTAAATTTATCACAATATACTAATTTGAGGTTAATTTAGTGTAAATTTATTATAGATAATCAATTTGAAATTTTTTATAATATTAATTTTAATTATATCCATGACACTGTCACGTGAATGCAGCTGCTTTTGACCCACTGTAGTGTTGAATGCAAGAGAAGGAGTCTCTCGTGAAAGTTTTCATGACGGTCCCAAGTCTCATCTTAACTGAAGTTTTGTCTTTTTCTTTCGGTAGTAAACTTGTCCTAAAAGCAATTAAATGTTAAAGATATGTAGCCATACCCTTACCAATAAAAAAACTCTTGATTTTCCTCAATTGAGTCTTCTTCAAGTAATTGAAAACTAAAGGACAATAATTTCTCTGTCCTCATTTAAGTATTGTATTTTACAACTTTTGGGTACTGTGTCTGCTGACACTAGTAGGCCTAGCATTTACTTCACCCAAGTCCAAGCCAAACCTAGGGTGAGAGACTGGTTGTATGGGACAAAATGAGCTGATAGACGTTTGAGTCCTTCATGTTCATCCTTTGGATGACTAGAAAATGAGTTTTCGACGAACTTAAACCGTACTTACCAATCTCAATGGATGGAATTAGTAGTCTTTCATTACATTTAAAAACTCTCTCTCTCTCTCTCTCTCTCTCTCTCTCTCACTGTACCAATGCAGTTTTTAGAGTTCCAAGATTCACCGTGTACCCAGGTGGGAACTGAGGACACTTTTGAGTCCTTCAAAGGCACGAAAAGGCCCGCACTTGTCATAAATCAGAAGGAAAAGGCCATGCCTTTAAACACAACCATTGTCTTTTCCTTCTCTGTCTCGTGTCTCTCTGCACCTCCAATTGTCATCTCAAACTTTATCTGATGGATCCAAACCAAGGTCTCCACTCACTTTGTCTATATGTTCAATTACACTTTGGGAGAGTCATGCAAGAATACAGGCGTACAGTTCATCTTTCACATGTCTCAACTCTAGTCCATGTAGCTCCCTTGTGCTTCATTCTGATGCTTGAGCCGTACTTTCTTGACAAGAACTTAATTCATTTAGGCCTCCGAAGGACAAACCTGACTAGATATGACAATACCAATCAAGAAATTAATCCCCATATATTGACAATGCCCATTAAAGATGATTATTTGAAGTTTAGTCTGTTATTCCAATGATTTTCTTGTCGTTAACCACGTCATTCCATCGCTTCCGTCCCACTAAATAAGAAGGCATAGTCAAGCGAGAGTCAATTACATCATGTCTAAAACAGAGGAAAGAAAAGGCATCAACTAGTTTAACTGAAGCAGTTGAATTGTGTTCAATCGAGTTCTCGTAATATTGTGTCCTCAGATTGAAAGTTGCGAAAACATATTGTTGCGATCCCTTTTCTGTGCAGCAACGGATTTGAGAGAATGAACCCAGGGATCTTGTGCGTCTTGGGTGAAGTCCAACGTATCCAAGCTTCGCCTGCTAAGTAGACGTGAGAACAAAGAATTTTTCAAAGACAAAAGAAATTCACTCATCTGTTCTGAAACTAAGGAAATTCCGCCTCAGCCAGCAAACGAGAGAAGAAGGAAAGCACCACACGAGGCTCAATCACTTTTTATGTTATCGATGTCGACCAATTCATGCAACCTTGATTGCCATAAAAGCGTTCAAAACGCCAGTTTGAATTAGACACGGAAGCATAATGATTGGATTCTCTTCAGTAAAAAGCAGAAAAAGAAAGGTAGAGATGACATTCCACGCATAAAACCATTATGCCCTAATGGCAAACATAATCCATATAAACAAAGAACCAGGAGGTCCACCCTGTTCCGAAAAGCAAACTCAATATTCTCAATTTCATCTAATCATCAACGTCACTCCCTCCTTTTATGAATCAACTTTTCTCTATTCCCCATGCACCACTCACCCAAAACCTAACCAAAACAAAAATAAAAAATAAAGTTTTTGGATTTCACCTGACATATTTTAAAAAAATTTCCCATCTTCCACTGAACTTTCACTGGGATTTTCTTGTGTTGTCCCTCCATTTTGCTCCCTGCAAGTACCAATGGGGATTTTCCATTTTCTCTGCCTTCAGCTTCTTGTCACCCTCGTGTTCTTTGAACCAGCTTTGTCTGCTGATGCAGATGTTTACTCAGAGGCTCTTTTGAGTCTTAAAAAAGAGCTTGTTGATGACCAGAACAGCTTGAGCGACTGGATCTTGAGCCCTGGAGGGGAAACCTCACCAGAGAAAGTAACTGCATGTTCTTGGTCCGGTGTTTCTTGCAATGAAAACTCCACATCAATCTTGGGTCTTGATCTATCCAGGAAAGGCCTTGGTGGTGAATTATCTGGGAAGCAATTCAGTGTCTTCAAAGAGGTGACTATTCTAAACCTCAGTGCCAATTCTTTCTCTGGGCAGCTTCCTGTGGGAATTTTCAATCTTTCTGGGCTGGCAACTCTAGATATCAGCAGAAACAACTTCTCTGGTCACTTCCCTAGCGGAGTCTCTGGTCTCAGAGACCTGGTAGTGCTTAATGCATTTAGCAACAGCTTTTCAGGCCCAGTGCCTGCTGAGCTCTCCCAGCTCGAACATCTCAAGGTCCTTAACTTAGCCGGTAGTTACTTCAGTGGACCGATTCCATCTGAATTCGGCTCGTTCAAGAGCCTCGAGTTCATACACCTTGCTGGGAATTCCCTGAGTGGGAAAATCCCCCCAGAACTAGGGAAGCTCCAGACAGTGACTCATATGGAGATTGGGTACAATTCCTATGAGGGAAGCATCCCGTGGCAATTGGGTAACATAAGCGCGATCGAATATCTAGATATCGCGGATGCGAACCTATCCGGGCTGATCCCAAGTGAGCTCTCCAATCTCACCAAGCTTCAGTCCCTTTTCCTCTTCAAGAATATGCTCACTGGATTGATTCCAGGAGAGTTCAGCAGAATGATCTCCCTCACTGACTTGGATCTTTCGGTTAACCTGATTTCGGGCCCAATCCCCGAGAGCTTCTCGGAGCTGAAGAATCTGAGGTTGCTGAGCCTGATGTATAATGAGATGAATGGTACTGTTCCTGAAGGTATTGCTGACCTTCCATCACTTGAGACCCTCCTCATATGGAATAATTACTTCACCGGGTCACTTCCAAGCAGTTTGGGGAAGAACATGAAGCTTAAGTACATTGATGTCTCCACCAACAGTCTGGTAGGTGCTGTTCCACCTGATATCTGCTCAGGAGGTGTTCTTATCAAACTGATCTTGTTTTCAAATAAATTTGCGGGCAGTCTTCCTCCGTCTCTCTCGAACTGTTCTTCCCTTGTTCGTCTTCGGCTGGAAGATAATTCATTATCAGGGGAGATCTCTCTGACATTTAGCCTTCTTCCTGACATAACGTACATAGATATATCAAGGAACAATTTTACTGGTGGAGTGCCTGCAGAAATACACCAAGCTTCAAAACTCGAGTACTTCAACGTTTCCTACAACTCGAGGCTAGGAGGATTCATCCCAGAAGAGATATGGTCTTTGTCATTTCTTCAGAATTTCTCCGCCTCCTCTTGTAATATTTCGGGGAACGTTCCTTCATTTGATTCATGTCAATCACTTTCGGTCATTGAGCTGAATGGTAACAGTTTATTCCAATCACTCCCCAAAAGTGTTTCTAGATGCCAGGCTCTTGAAAGGATCGACTTGAGTAACAATCACCTGACAGGCCTTCTACCCAAAGAGCTCGCAAGTCTCCCTACTTTAAGGGTTCTCGACCTGTCACACAATAATTTCACTGGTCCAATACCAGCAAAACTTGGTGATCTTTCGAGTTTGCAATATTTGAATGTGTCTTACAACGATTTCACCGGTTCAATCCCCTCGGAGAAGGTGTTCAGGTCAATGGATGGAAGTGCCTTTGCTGGAAACGCGAGACTATGTGGAGAACCTTTGAGGCAATGTCCTGGTTCAGTGGCCATACAGGGAGCAAAGGCACAGGCAAGCTTCTGCTGGTTCTGCTACTATGTGTGGGAATAGTTGCTTTATTTGCAGCACTAGCTTTCGGGTTATTTTATTTCCGGAAAGGAAATAAAGGCCAGTGGAAAATGGTTTCCTTTGATGGGCTTCCTCGATTTACAGCTAAAGATATTCTGAAAAGCTTCAGCTCTGCAGAATCCGTAGAATCAACAACTTCGCTACCTGCCTTGGTATGCAAAGCCGTTTTGCCCACAGGAATCACTGTATTTGTGAAAAATATGGAATGGGATGCCAAAAGAATGAAGGCCATGATGGAATATATCACGAGAATGGGCAATGCAAGGCATGTGAATTTGATTAGGTTGCTAGGTTTCTGTTACAACAAACAGATGGCCTATCTGTTGTATGATTACCTGCCAAATGGGAATTTGGCTGAAAAGATGAGAATTAAGAGGGACTGGAGTGCCAAGTACAGAATTGTGATGGGTGTTGCAAGGGGCCTCTGTTTCCTCCACCATGATTGTTATCCTGCTATTCCCCATGGAGACTTGAAGTCGAGTAATGTGGTGTTTGATGAGAATATGGAACCGCGTTTGACAGAGTTTGGACTCACTTATCTGGTCCGGATGAACAAGGGTTCAATGGGAGGAACAGTTTCTAACCTGGAAGCAGGTAAATTGACCTAAACACTATCCTCACATAGTTCATATATTGGATGTTGATGTTATAGATTACTTACATTCGACAAAGTTGATTTCCGGGTGTTAACTGAACGAAAGGAGCCATCTACAGAAATTCAAAAAATTGACCATATCTTAGAGAATGTCATTATGCCCCAAGGACCTAAGTTTCTGTACAGATGGGTGCATCATATGATGAGTTGTCGAAGCAAAAAGCTTTTAGTTCATCTCTAGAGTAACAATTCTTTTGTGATCAGACATGGAATATTAATCAGTGCACAATCAGATACATAATGTACAGCTGAATCAAACTAGCAGTGGGTGGATCCCATCTGCAGAATTCTCTTAAATCATTTTCCTATCATTGTCTCAACCCTGCATCAAATTGATTCTTTTCTCTGTCCTCGTTTGACAACAGATAACAATGCCATACGGGAGCAGCTCCAAATGGATGTTTACAACTTTGGGGAGATCATTCTAGAAATTTTGACGAACGGAAGGTCGGCAAATGCGGTGGGAAGCATACGGAGCAAGCCGAGGGATGTTCTTGTGAGGGAAATCCTCATAGAGAATGAGGTCGGTACCGATCGCTCATTGCAAGAGGAGATAAAATCAGTGCTTGAAGTCGCCATGCTCTGCATACAAAACAGGGCATCTGACCGACCATCCATCAGCGATGCACTGAAGCTCCTGTCAGTGTTGAAGCCACCAAGAAAGTGACGCCTGCACAGGAGTAATACCAATTCACCATGAAAGTCTTGAGTGTTTTGTCAAATAGCTATTATAGAATACCTGATTGCTTCTTAATTTTCAGCATGAAAGTGCTTGCTGTTCTAAAAGCCCCCAAACTATAGTCTTGTGTATTCCTAGAGAATAGTACTGAGTGTCATACTTCTTCCCCTCCCCTGCATTAAGCAAATGAAATATCTACCAAATTTGGTGTTTCTCGCAAACTGATGACATGAAACCCAAACTAATCTGTGTAACCGAGCAGAGGAGTCTAAGAGCTGAAAGGTGTGGAAAGAGTTGATCATATCAGTAAGAAGAAGATATGCATGAGCAACTTAACAGAGACCAGTAAATAAAACCGGGATCGTGCTGTTTCCACCAAAGTTCCCATCTTTGAGGATGATGGGAAATCAAAAGCAACACTTTTTCTGGAAATGCTTGACCTGGAGGGCAAGGACATGATTCAATTTGCAAAACACAGAATGAGAAACGCTCTTCTTTTTTCCTGTTTCGGGCCCTTATGTAGGTTGAATATGGACTCAGGTGTTCATCATCATGCTGCAGTTTCTTGTCTGATTTATCATCACTCCACTGCACTTCCCTTTTCTCTCTGGCCATTTCATCGTATGAGAAGAAGGAAAACAAGAGAGAGAAAAAGGAATGATTTTGCTCGATATGTTCATGATTTCTTGGGCCAGATTTGAGTCCATACAAAATTACAACGTTTGCTCAGCTCAATTCAAGGTTGTTCTTGCGCTCGGAAGTTTCAGGCTAAGCGCCTCCACGACGCCCCCGAAGCTCTCGAACTTGTGGCCCACCACGTCGACCCCGACCCCCAGCCTCTCCGCCCCCGCCGCCGTCACCGGCCCGTGCGCCGCCACCACCAGCTCCGGCCACCTCCTCCTCACGTCCTCCCACTCCCACCCGAAACCCTCCCTCAGGCTCCTTAGCAGGCCCTCCACTTCGCCGCTGCTGGTGAAGACGATCGCATCCAACCCCTCCCCCCCGTCCCCTCCTCTCCTCACGATCGCCCCCGCGCAATCCTCCCCCAGCCACCGCGTCTCGTACGCCGCGACCCTGACCGCCGCCCAGCCGTTCGCCTCCAGGTCGCCGATGAACTCCGGCACCACCGGCGGCTCCTCGATCCCGACGACCAGGGGGACCGGGCAGAGGATCCTCCTTCCGTCGCCTCGCCCGAGCGAGTCCGCCAGCCCCCGGGGGCTCGCGACCTGGGGGACGAGGGTCTCGATCCGCCGCGGGTCGGCGCAGATCCTGGACAGGAGGTCGGCGTCCAGGAGCTCGGAGTCCCTGCCGAGAGCCGCCACGACGAAGGCGCCGCCGTCGGGGCCCAGGAGCGGGGCCGGGAGGCCGGCGAGGGCGGCGGAGAAGGCGGCGATGCCAGCGCGGGAGGTGAAGGCGACGGCGGAGAATGGCTCGAGCGCCGGCGGCCGGAGGTGGGAACGGAGGGAGGAGACGGTGTGCGGGGTCGGGCCCACGGAGAGGGTGGGACACCAGAGCGGGGCGTGGCCCTTGAGGGCGAGGAGGCGGGAGAGCCGCGGCGCGTAGTTCTGCGGCGTCGTGAAGGCCACGGTAGCCGGAGGAGGAGGAGGAACGGCGGCGGCGGTCGCGGCGGCGGTTATGGCGGAGGATGATAGCGTGGCCATGGGGGAGCGTGCGTCATGGGCCAATCGTTGGTTGCATATCTTTAGCGGTGGTGGTGATGGGCGGGTCGGGCTCGGATCGCGACCGGCATTTTCGGGTCAGCGGATCGCTTTCGTGTGTGAATTAATATCACGTGTGCGTAGGAAATCTGACGGGCTAATAAACAATTGTACGGATTTTGGGATTTGTCGGATTACATTTTCTTTCGGTTTGGTCTGGTCGGGTTGGGTCAGGAATTGGGTATTGATGGTCTTATTCTCAAAGGTGCGAATTCCCGTGATCCGGGTTATATCCATTTGACGGGCTTACTATATATGTCGGCAATGCTTCCTGTTCTCTCTTCATTCGCAAACGAGCCTTCCGCATGAATCGGCGTCAGCATATAACATGATGTCGGGTCGCGTTTTCCTTTTGTGTGTTCAAGTCGGGTCGTGAATTGAGTCATGATGGTCTTGTCACGAACGGAGTGAACTCTCGTGATCCTGTTGCATCTTCCCTGTTTTTTTTTCGTCTTTTGGATGGGGACACTTGGCCAAAACAGTTAATATTGAGTTGGATATTCCGCGTCGACCCAACTAACTGTGCCAATCATGAAAATTGTGATCGACTTATTTGAAAATGCTTGAAAAGTGATATTATGTTATCTTACTTATTTTACAAACGCATTTCAATGTACCTCAATCGATTTCATATGCTAACGTGCCGAATCTTATGGAAAGGTTTATTCGATTGATTCGCGTGCAAGCTAATCACGCATCATAAATAGAAAGGTAATGAAAAAAAACAAAGAGGTATTTTATGGGAACATTTCCAAAAGAAGGTGCATTTGTGCCAAAGCAAAATAACGCCAAGGTGAGCAAAGGATCAAAAAGTATCGAAAGGAAAGAATAAGAAGATGAAGGTGATGCACAACTTGCCATGTGGTCTTACACGGATTAATGTGGATGACTCGTTCACGAATGAAGAGAGAATAGGAAGCAGCACCGACATATGTAGGAACATATTCCAAGAAGATCGTGGCCGGGAACGATCCGTTGATTACGAATGAAGCAAACTCCCATGGTCCTGTTGCATCTTCCTTTTTTCTTTCTTTGGATGGAGACGCTTGGTCAGAACAGTTAGTGTAGAGATGGATGTTCCCCGTCGGCCCAACTAATTATGCCGATCATGAAAATTGAGATCGACTTATTCGCAAATGCTGGAAAAGTGATATTATATCATCTTATTTATATTGCAAACGCATGTCAATGTACCTCAATCGATTTTATAGGTTAACATCCAAAATCTTACGGAAAGATTTATTTGATTGCTTCACACGCAAACTAATCACACATCGTAAATAGAAAGATAATCACATAAAAAACAGAGAGGTAATTTGTCGAAACATTTCCGAAAGAGGTGCCATTGTGCCAAAGCGGGATAACACTATGGCGAGCAAAGAATCAAAAACCATAGAAAGGAAAGAATTGAGAAGATGAAGGCGATGCACAGCTTGTAATGTGACCTTTCTTCGATTGTTTACCAGTATATGTTCCTAACTTGCTCCTTTAACTTGATTCTTTGTTGAGGATAAAAAAAGATAAAAGATAAAAACTTGCTTCCTTGTTTGTGTTGGTGGGTCGGTAGTTCGGCGGAGGCGGTCGTGGCAGATGATGATACTGTGGCCATTGGAATGTGAATCATTTAGCCAATCATTGGCATGTCTTTAGTGATGATGGTGGATTGGGCTTGGATCGCGACTGAACATATCTTGGGAATGGATTGTGGCGTGATGAATTCAATCAAGTATGGCTAATTATCTAAGAAGCTGTATCACTGTATGGATTTGGACATCAACTTTTGATTTGCGTTAGCGTAATAGCATCATGTCAAGTTGTCCATTTTATATGAACGGCATAAATTCTCGTCGCCATATTGCATTTTCTTTTTTATCTTTTCTTTGTCTTTGTAGGTGATACTTGTCATAAGGGTGAGCACTAGTCCCGATTCTGCTCAAAAATCAGACCGAACTAGTCATTTTAGGGGTATTCTCAGTTCCACACGAGGAGCCAAACTAATCGAATCAATCCAGTGTGCCATTTTCTTCCTCTTCTAATAAAGTTGCATCGAGGGTAGAGGCAAAACCCTAATCAAAAGGTCTTGACTAAGTCGGTTGTGATATTGTTTCTTCAGCATCTCCGCATTTGATAAGTTCCTTAAACAAAATTTGAACTTTCTGCTAGTTTTTTGGATTGGTTTCTTCCCGGTGCTTGTCTTCTTGTCCCCCTTAGACAAAGAACCCAAATGGTTGTCTCAGATAGGAAACACTAGAATTTTCTCGTGGAGAGTTTATGTGCAGCAAGAATTGAACAGGGATCTTGGTAATTGCCTATTGGGGCAAACAAGAATGAGATTAAAAGAGATAAATGTATTAAAAATTCTAAAATTTATCACGAAAGTGAAATTGATGGTAAACATACAAAAATGCAATAAAAATACCAAAACTTATCAAATTAGTACAATAGAGTTTTTCCATTTACTTCATCCAATTAAATTAACATAAAATGTTAACTTGAATTTTTTTAATTATTTTCTCCCTCCTAAGTGATATTGACCTTACTAAAATTTGAATATAAAAAACGACATCATTTTGGACTAAATACTACAACCTAATTAAATCAGATGATTTTTTTTTAAAGTCCATTTTTGAAAAGATACAAAAAATAAAACAAGCAATTTAAAATAGTAAAAAAAAAAAGTCATGTCAACATTTTTTTGTTAATCTAATTAGGGCGCGCATGACAACCATTCTATTCTAGAAATAATTTCTAGAACAGAAATAGATTTTTCTATTTTTATTTCTATAAAAGTTTATAAGCAAAAACAACCGTTTGATAACGACACAAAATTTCTACTCTAAAAATAAAAATTCGTTTGATAATGATATAAAATTTATTCCTTTCAAACGACGACGAATCGGCGAATGGCGGTGACGAATGCCGCCGCCAGCCATCGCCACCGCCGCCGATCGTTGAGCGCCAACCATTGCCACCGACCGTTAGCCAACCGATAGACGGTGGTCAACGGCAACGGATGAAGAACCGGTTGACGAAGAATGAGAAAAAATTTTTTTTCTCATTTTTGTTCTAGAAATAGAGTAGAAAATTTTTACTTCTAATTTCTATTCCAAACCTAATTACGGAATAGAAATATATTCCATAAATAAAAAATTAAATAAGTTTATCAAACGGATTTTTATTCAGAAATAAATCTGAAATAGAAAAATTATTTTTGAAATATAAATTATTGGTTGTCATGCACTCCCTTAGATTAAGTTAATAGAATGATTCGATTATATCAATTTAATAAATTTTAAAATTTAATTGCACTCTTTACATGTTTATGACTTAATTGTATTTAGAATTTTTAGTGTGCTTATCCCAAATTAAAATAAAGAAGTGAGGAGTTCGGATTACCGTGGATAGGGCGAGACACTTTAGAGGGAGGTTCGGCTTGTGAAGAGGGAGAAAGAGGAACAAAGTGAATTCGGGATTTGACTTTTCCATCAGTGTCCGTGCACCCGGCATCAAAACCATTAATTGCATGTAAAAATTGTATATCTGGGCTTCGAGACAAAAAGATGGAAAGAGACATCAAAACCATTAATTGCATGCACAAATTGTATAATTGCATGTACAAATTGTATATCTGGGCTTCGAGACAAAAAGATGGAGAGAGACATTTCAACATACTTTTTTTCCAAAGTAGCGGGATGATTATAACCTACTCCATTAAATTCCTCACAATAAAACTTAACAATTACGCCTACTTGTTCAACATTGTGCTTCAATTCTGCCCTTAAAAAAGGAACATCGACTTGAACAATTCCACTTCCATCTACAAAAGGCATATGACATACAAAATGATCATACCAATTATCTCAAAATAAAGGATGTCCTAACCATGCTTCGTACGTTATTTTTATTATGATTAATTTTTATCAAGCAATTGGTTTGAGTGGATAGGGTTGATTCTTGGTCCAACAAAATTGATAATCGACTTTGTCCGATCTAGTTTTAGTTTCTAAGGTAGGAACTGACCAATTCTTGAGCTAATTACCCCCAACCTATTTAGAACAATTTGCAAAGTATATTATATTATCTTATTTATAATTCCCTAATGCTCCAATCAAGTGTGCCAATTAAGAAAGTATGATTGACTTTTTTGAAAATGTTTGAAAAGTATATTATATTATCTTATTTATTTTGGAAACATGTTCAATATACCTCAATCAACTTTATAAGCCAAGAATCTTACAAAAAGGTTTATTTAATTGCCTCATGTGCAAGTCAACCACCGTAAACAAAAAGTGATCAAATAAGGTAAAATTTCTTGAAACATTTTTCGAAAGGCGTGCCTTTACGCTAAAGCCATATAACGCTAGACAGGAGCAAAGAATTAGAAGCATAGAAAGGAGATAAGAAGTAGATAATGCTGTATTTATAATGCCATCTTCTCCTCCCCCACTTAATACCTTTCTTTTTATATTTAATGTGCAACATGTCGAATTTAAAAAAAAAAAAAAATTATCGATTGCCTCATGTGCAAGCTGATCACGCATAGTAAATAAAAAGGCGGTCAAATCGTAAACAAAAATGTAATTTATCAGAACATTTTTGAAAGGCGGTGCCTTTACACCAAAGCCATATAACACTATAGGCTAGCAAAGAATAAGAAGCATAAAAAGGAAAGAAGAACAAGATGGTGTATTATTTGTAATGTCATATTCTCTCTTGCAACAAGTTTAAAACACTCAATCCCTCTCTTTTTATTTTGGGATATATTTAGTAGCAATTTTAGAATTTATCACAAAAGTACAACCGAGTCCTAATATTTTCGAAAAGCGTAATTAAGTCATAAAAATTGTCAAATTAAAGCAATTGAGTCATTTCGTTAACTCGGTTCAATTTAGCTAACAAAAAATGTTAACATGACTTTTTTTATTACTTTCTCTTTCTTACGCAGTGCTGATGTGGCCAAAACAAGAAAGATAACTCAAAATGGCATTGTTTTGGTCCAAATTTAATTTTTAATATAAGAATAAAAAAATTAAGAAAAAAAAGCCAAAAGCCAATTAGCACCCTTGCCGACCAACAATGGTGGGGCAAGGGTTGATCGGGGTCATCAAGCCTCGACTAGTGGTTGGATCGCAAGTGAGAGCCTATAGACCCTCACCCAGATCAAGCCAAGGATTATCACTGGTTGGGGCAACTTGTGAGGGCCTTTTGCTTTTCTTTTTTTTTTCTAAATTTAGTTTGATGTTTTAAATTAATTTAACTAATATTTATACTAAAAATTAAATCTAAATCAAAACAACATCATTGTGGGTTTATTTTTCTTATTTTGCCCACATCGGTGCTATGTATGAGAGATAAAAAAATACATCAATATTTATCGTTAACTAAATTGGGCGTAGTTAATAGAATGACTCAATTGCACTAATTTAATAAGTTTTAGAATTTGATTACACTTTTTAAAAGTTTTATAATTCAATTGCACAATTCGTGACAACCTTTAGAATTTTTAGTCAACATATCCCTTTTTATTTTTGATGTTGTAACATGTTGATTTTTTTTTTTTTTTTAAAAAAGTTGATTTGATTGCCTCACGTGCAAGCCGACCGCATACTGTAAATAGAAAGGTGATCGGATCGTAAACATAAAGGCAATTTAGCCGAACATTTTCGAAAGGAGCCGCCTTTACACCAAAGCCATATAACGCTAAAGGCGAGCGAATAAGAAGCATAAAAAGGAAAGAATAAGAAGACGATGCATTATTTGTAATGTCACCTTCTCTTCCATGACAAGTTTTAATACACTCAATTTCTTTCTTTCTAATTTTTAATGCTGCAACATGAACAAAAAAAAAGTTGATTTGCTTGCCTCACGTGCAAGCTTTGCACCAAACCCATATAACGGTAAAGGCGAGCAAAGAATCAGAAGGCATGGAGAGGAAGGAATTTGCACAACGTGCAATGCCATCTTCCCTTCTTAATACGCACTCGATCCCCTTTTTATTTTATTTTTTTTAATGTTGTTTGGTCGTCGCCAGTCCCACGTTCCCATCCCGACTTGCTCCATAAGTACCTGTTGCGTTGGTGGGTCCCACCCCCTAATCCAGGTATATTCTCGGACCGGATACCATACAAATGATAATAGTATAATAATAATAATAATAATAATAATAATTCCTCGTGTTGCCGACCAGGCAATAAATCTATTTGCGTTATAGTGTTATTTTTTGAATTTTTAAATGTTTTCCTATGGCGCTATTTTATATAAATTTTCCTCAGAAATTCTTCACGGACCCTTGGGAAGCAAGGCGATCCAATCCCCAATCCCAAAGTGTTTGACCGTTGTCTAATTGTTAATATGCGTACATAGTCAAAGATGTTTTTTTTTTTTTTTGAACAGGCATAGTCAAAGATGTTAAAGTAGAAAAGTAAAGCTCTCGATGGATTCTTATTACCATAGAAAAGCGTATTTAATAAATGAATCCAATTAAAGTATTTGTCCAAAAATTGCAACTTTAATAAATAAGAAACGAGACGGAATTATCAAAATCTAGAATTCAACGAATTATATCTTGATCTATTTGAAGCAAAATCAACTCGAGCCTTATTCTAGTTATATAGAATACCCGAATTGGTCGATAATGGCCAACTTTACCGATAATCTTTTTAACCGATTTAACGAATTATACCTTGATCTATCTAATTGGATTTTTTTTTTTTTGGTCGGTAAATTGGGTTTATTACTCACTAGCCAATGTATTGTACAAAGCACAAAAATT
Organism: Eucalyptus grandis; assembly: GCF_016545825.1. Lineage (NCBI taxonomy): Eukaryota > Viridiplantae > Streptophyta > Magnoliopsida > Myrtales > Myrtaceae > Eucalyptus > Eucalyptus grandis. The sequence goes on along the minus strand of NC_052614.1, from coordinate 3,334,911 downwards.
AATTATCTATAGGCCAACAATATTAGAATACATGAAAACAATAACAATTATTGAAATATATTGAAAAAGATTATAAGTTAAAACGAAGTGTCTAAGGCGTGCAAGCACCATCCTTAAAATAAATCTATCCATTGGAGTACGAAAGTCAATGATTATAAGGAAATAGGTATAGTGTGTATAGCCCAACAATGGAAATAAAAATATATAAGGAAAATAGGAATAAAGAAATAAAGATATTCTAGTTTTAAAATATTGATATCACTTTCTAATTATATTTGAAGAAGCAATTTATAAGTAAAAGAAAGAGAGGGCCATTAAAAAAAACAATTATAATAAATTGGTATTTATTGAAGAAGATGACCGTTGTATAACCGTCATAAAATAAATTCAATTTTGTAAACTGTTAGAAAGCCGTTATATGGTCGTTACATGACCGTTAAATAACCGTTATAAAACATTACAAAACTATTTTATATTAATGGCGGACAAAAATAATTGTAAATTGATAATGGTAAAAAATCATTACAAAAATAGAGCTTTTAATATGTCAAAACTACTGAAATATCCAATAATTTATTAGGACATTTTCGAAAGAAGGCACCTTCACGCCAAAGCCAAATAACGCTAAAGGCGAGCAAATAATCAAAAAGCATATACATGAAATTAGAAGAAGAAGAAGAAGAAGGAGATGACTATGCAGTATTTGTAATGTCGTCTTCTCTCTCGTGACAAGTTTAATACACCTAATTCATTTCTTTTTATGTTTGACATTACAGCGCGTTGAATCTTACAAAAAGGTTTATTCGATTGCCTCACGTGCAAGTCGACTGTTCATTGTAAGTAGAAAAGTTGGTCGGACTGTAAACGGAAAAAGTAATTTATCGGGACATTTTCGAAAGGAGACGCCTTTACACGAAAGCCAAATAACGGTAAAGGCCGAGCAAAGAATCAAAAAGCATATAGAGGAAGGAATTGCATAATTTGTAATGCCATCTTCTCTTCTTAATACACACTTAATCCCTTTTTACTTAATTTTTAATGTTGTTTGCTCGTCGTCAGTCCCACGTTCCTGACTTGCTCCCTAAGTACATGTTGCTTTGGTGGGTCCCACCCCGCAATCCATGTATTTTCTCGGACTGCGTACTCTGCCAATAATAATAGCATAATAATAATAATAATAATTCCTCATGTTGTTGAGCAATAAATCTATTTGCGTTATAGTGTCATTCAATCTCCTCAATTTTTATTTTTTATTTTTGAATTTTAAATGTTTTCCTTTGGCCCTGTTTTATATATAAATTTTCCTCGGAAATACTTCAGGGACCCTTGGGAGGCAAGGCGATCCAATCCCCATTCCCAAAGTGTTGACCGTTCTCTGATTGTTAATATGCGTATATAGTCAATGCTGTTGAAGTAGAAAAGTAAAGCTGTCAATGGATGTTTATTACCAAAGAAAAGGGTATTTAATGAATGAATCCAATTAAAGTATTCGTCCTAGAATTGCAACTTTGGTAAATAACAAATGAGACGAAATTTTCACAATATAGGATTCAATGAAATATATTCCAATTCATTTGAAGTAGAATTAACTCAAACATTATGCTAGTCATACAAAATACCCAAATTGGTCGTTAATGATTGGCTTTATCGATACCCTTTTTAACAAATTTAATGAATTACACCTTGATCTATATGAATTAGATTTATTACTCATTATCCAATATATTGTACAAAGTGCAAAAATTAATTATCTATAGGCTGACAAAGGGAAATTTTCGAATTTTGACCAAATTTTAACTTTATTAGGTACTCTTGTAACCAATTTAATGAATTACATCTCCATCTCTCTGAATTGGATTTATTACTCATTAAACAATAGATCATGCAAAGTCCAAAAATTAATTATCTATAGGCCGAGAAAGTGAAATTTTTGAATTCCGATCCAATCTAATTTCATCAAGTACTCTTTTAAACCAATTTAATGCATTATATCTCGATCCATCCAAATTGGATTTATCAATCATTAAACAATAGATCATACGAAGTCTAAATATTAATTATCTATAGGTCGATAAAGGGAAATTTTTGAATTCCGATCCAATCTAATTTTATTAGGTACTCTTTTTAACCAATTTAATGAATTATATCTCCATCTATCCAAATTGGATTTATTACTCATTACATATAAAGTCCAAAAATTCATTATCTATAGGCTGAGAAAGTGAAATTTTCGAATTCCAATCTAATCTAAATTTATCAGGTACTCTTTTAAACCAATTTAATGAATTATACCTTGATCTATCCGAATTGGATTTATTACTCATTAAACAACAGATCATATGAAGTCCAAATATTAATTATCTATAGGCCGATAAAGGGAAATTTTCAAATTCCGATCCAATCTAATATTTTTAGACACTCTTTTTAACCAATTTAATGAATTATATCTCCATCCATCCGAATTGGATTTATTACTCATTAAACAATAGATCATACAAAGTCCAAAAATTAATTATCTATAGGCTGAAAAAGTGAAATTTTCGAATTCCAATCTAATCTAATTTTATTAGGCACTCTTTTTAACCAATTTAATGAATTATATCTTGATCTATCCGAATTGGATTTATTACTCATTAAACAATAGATCATAAAAATTCCAAAAATTAATCATCTAACCAATTTAATGAATTACATTTTGAAAAAAATTTTTACTCATTAAATTCATGAATTCCCAATCCAAGAAAGGAAAATTTTCGAATTTTGACCCAATCTAATTTTATCAGGTACTATTTTTAACCAATTTAATGAATTATATCTCCATCTATCCGAATTGGATTTATTACTCATTAAACAATAGATCACGGAAAGTCCAAAAATTAATTATCCATAGGCCGAGAAAGGGAAATTTTCGAATTCCGACCCAATCTAATTTCATCATGTATTCTTTCTAACCAATTTAATGAATTATACCGTTGGATTTATTACTCATTAAACAACAGCTCATAAAAAGTCGAAAAATTAATTATCTATAGGCCGGAAATTATCGAATTCCGACCCTAAAAAGAAGAAAAGAAAAATTTCGGCCCAACCTAACTGGTTTAAGTAAGTTCTCCCCGAAAGTACAGTGCATTAGTTTCGGGTTCGAGCTTGCCCGAAGTCTCCGAGGATTCCACGCACCCAAAGATTTGATTAAGGATTGCTGTCCGCGTTTCGTGAAGATGGGTTTAGATTACGCCGATGTCGTCTCGCAAACGGATTTTTCTTTGCCGGGTCAACTGACAATTCAAGAAAGGGTCGGCGGCTCGTCATCAAGACCATGAGCAGCACGCATTGCTGCTTCGTTGTGCTCCCGACTGACGACGGCGGCGGCGAAGGACGCCGGAGGACTTCTTCTCCACGACGACGCACTGCCCCTCCAGCTCCGGTCCCGTGCTGTTCTCTCTTGGGGTGATTCGACCCGAGTCTCGGTTTTTCTTGGTTTTCTTGGGCGGCGTTGGGCGAAGGTGGAGGCAGCGGTCATGCCCGGCAGCGGAGCGGAGGAGACCGTTCGGGGGCCGAACGGTTTCTTCGCTTCGCGCCCGCCTCGGCCTCCGTTGTGTAGCGTTTCGGGTGCTGCTGAAGATGACGTGGGGGTGAGCTCGGAGGTGGGAAAGGCGGAGAAGGACCCGAGGAAGATTGCGAGGACGTAAGTGGGTTTTTTTTTTCGATGTTTCGGCTTGTTCTCCCAGTTGGGTCGTTTTTTCTTTGTGGGTTTTCTTGGCCTGCCCTTCCTTCTCTGGGGAAGGTGGCACGACAGGGAAAGATGTTTTCTTCGGGGTTTATGTGCTTTGATTTTGCGAGCCGCTTCGCGTATAGGGAAAAAGGATGGAATTATTAGAATGTTTGGCTCTGTAGTCATTGCTTTTGTGGTTCTGCGAGGGATCATCGAGCCATTCTCGTGATTTTTCAGTTGACTGAATTTTAATCTTTTTTCCTTTCGTGGGGTTTGATGTGTGTGAGTTCCCCTGAAATGTGGCTCACATCTTTGTCCTTTGGTTTGCAATTCTGGTGAAGATATCAATTGGAGCTTTGCAAGAAAGCTTTGGAGGAGAATGTGATTGTGTACTTGGGGACTGGTAGTGGGAAGACCCATATAGCCATTTTGCTAATGTATGAGATGGGTCACTTGATACGGAAACCCAGCAAGAACATCTGCGTATTTCTTGCGCCTACTGTTGCTTTGGTTCAACAGGTGAGCTTCTTTTTGGCTAATTTTCCATTTAGAACTTTTGTGTCGGCATGCTAAATGTACAACTAGCAGATACGATAAATCGCTTTACAACAATGCGCGAGCTTTTAAGACTCAGGCCAATTGTAGCCACTGGCAATTTGGTACTTGAAAAGCTTTTGGTGTACTCCAGGATGATTTAATTTCTGGAATTAATTCATGTGAGTCATTCAAAGTTGAATCAGAGATCCAAGCTATGGAAATGAATATCTCTGGTCTACCATTTTTTTTCCCTTTCAGTATATCCTTTTCGTATTTCCAAGTTTAGATGCCTTTTCTTTATCATGACCTTACCATGCTTCCTAATTGGGCGTGGATCTAACTTTGCAGCAAGCCAGGGTTATAGGAGATTCAATTGACTTCAAGGTTGGCAGCTACTGCGGGGGCTCCAAGCGATTGAAGACACATGCAGAGTGGGAGAAGGAGATAGAAAAATATGAGGTGATTCAGATTGCATAGCTGAAAATGATTGATAGTAGTTTGATGGCTCTGTGCACCCCTGTCAATATCTGCTAGGAGAACTTAGATGTGCAGTAGAAGATTATTTGGAGAAGCTGGTGACAAACTTTGATAAGCTGCTTTAATTTTGAAAAGCAATCTTGCTGTGGTTATGAATCGTTTCTTCAACCTAAAAGAAAAGCAGGATTCAGTTAGGACACAGATGAAGGGAAGCTCCTGTGAAATGCTCTGAACAGAATGCTGACAATTTTTTGCAGGTTCTTGTTATGACCCCTATAATACTGCAACGTTGCTTGTCACACTGTTTCATCAAGATGGACTCTATTGCTCTTCTGATATTTGACGAATGCCATCATGCTCAAGTCAAAAGTGGTCATCCTTACGCTGAAATTATGAGGGTAAAGGGTCAATTGAACGTTGAGACTTGTTCAGTTCTTGAAAATGCACAAAACTTTCACCTTCCTCATGACCATGTCATTTACATATATTATCTTCTTGGGAAAAAGTGCACCATAGGTGCTGTAACTTTCATATGGCACTCACTCAAGGTCCAGTTTTTCAATCAATCACTTGAGTGTTCTAACTTTTGTAAAAACGTTCATTTGAGTGGCATAACTTGTTAATCCATCACTTGATTTTTATAACTTTTAAAATCAGTTCACCACAAGTGCCATGGCATGTCAGATTTCTGATGCTTGTGGTGAACGTTATTTTAAAGTCATGGCAGAGAAATGATTGGTTGAAAAGGGATGGCACTCAAATGAACGTTGTACGAAAATTACAGTACTTAAGCGATTAATTGAAAAGTTATGGTACTTAAGTGAGCACCGTATGAAAGTTCTGGCACTTGTAGTGTCCTTTTCCCTCATCTTCTTTCTATTTTAGATATTTTATAAAGCTGATCTCTTGAAGCGGCCTCGGATATTTGGCATGACGGCATCTCCAATTGTTGGAAAAGGTGAGAATACTTACTTTTCACCTTAAATATAATAATACTCAATCAATTTGTGTGAATTGTGAAGTGAGGTTTGTCCTTCCGGTGTTTTTGTGAAAGGTATTTTGTTTTGTGAAGTTCTTTGGAAGGTGATATTGCTTTATGACATCCAATTGAAGTGACAGAATCCCTGAATCTAGAGATTTTATCTGAATTCTCTTCTTGATGCATCAGTATGTCCCTTTTTCTTGCATTACTTAAGAATTCAGTACTCTTTATAGTCCCACTTATTTAGATACACTGGGTAGAAGGCATGAAATCACTTGTATAGTCTGTGGGCTCCAAACCTGCCAACTCTTTGATATCTTCACACAAAGTTATCTGGTTAAATGTAGATTGGGAGCAAAATGGTTCTGATGCATATTTAGGTATTCTTTGCCGAGGTTAAAAGAGAATATTCATTAGATCAAGTGGAATTTTGGTTCATCTTCCACTTGGTAATCAATTTGTGATGTATCCATCATTTAAATGCTGGATGTATGCAAGTATATATCTGGGGACGTTTTCAGAATTGTTATTCCTGGAAGCTGACCTGTCATATGTGTGATCTTCCCATAAATGCTCTCCTGCAAATAACAATCTTTATTTTTTACTCCTGATTTAGGATCCTACCGTGGTAGAATTGGAGTGGAACTTACACACTACTGTTGTTTGTGGCCTAACCTTGGTTTATGTTAATCAGGTGCTTCTGAGCAAGAAAATCTTCCAAGATGCATCAATAGTCTTGAAAATTTGCTAAATGCTAAGGTTAGCATCTAACTTGAAGTATAACTTGAATTATACCCTGTTGTTGATAGTTCATTCTATCCATATGTTCACTAGTCTACATGTAATTAATGAGTGATGCAAAAAATTCACCTGGCAGTTATTTCCTTGGTGTTTTCAAGCCTTTTAAAATTTCCTGTTCTGACCCTTATTGATGCATGTTGTGGATTTGTCCAATTTCATTGATATTGATATTTCTAGACCTAGGGGATTGATGATGGACATCCTTTTATGGATCTCCCGTGGTCTGTGACATCATGGGAAATTGCCTGCTTGCGGTGCTTTTCCTGTGGAGTTGATTTCTGCACTCCTCTCTGTTTGTTTGTAGGTTTACTCAGTTGAAGATAAGGAAGAATTGGATAGTTTTGTGGCATCACCTACTGTGAAAGTGTATTATTACGGTCCTGTTGTGCATGGCACATCTAGCTCCTTTGTGACTCGCTGTTGGCAACTCGAGGAAGTTAAACGCCAGGTAGGGTATTCTGTCAGGTTGCAATGAGCCTAATCTTGGGGAATTGGATTCTTATATTTACCACTTCCATGGTGAGAGCAGTGCCTATCAACACTCAGCAGGAAGAAAGATGATCTTCAAATCCTTCGAAGCACCAAAAGAATGCTCAACAGAATGCATGACAATATCATAATATGTGCAGAGAGCCTTGGATTTTGGGGAGCAACACAAGTACGCTTTTGTGATATTTAGTCATCTTGCTTTTATCATCTGCTATTGTTTTTCATCTCCCAGCCTACAAAATGAACTTGATGCTGACATTGTCTTCTTTTGCTGGTTTTGTTTACTGCTCTTTTGCGCAGAATTTTAGTTATTTAACTGAAACAACAAATGTGTACTCTCATTGCTCAGGTCTTGTTCTTGCTTGCTGTGTAAAACATGTTTGCTTGCATAGAAGCCACATTCATTCTATTATGAAACTTGCTTTTTTGGCGACCATAAAAGGTTTTCATTCATATTTGGAGTTCTGACCTTGGGGCAGAACTTTCCTCATACCTCTGTTCAACTTTATCGTGAAAGTTACGCCTACCAGAACTTTTCAGGCGCTTGCTTTGTGAGATTGTGCTGTTTATATGTGTTTTGATACTCATATATACATGATGCCACTTAGCTACTCAGAATGTTTGTTAGACAAAGCAAAAGAGCTGCTCATGTAATCTGTACATCCTTGTTGAGGTTTAATCCCTTCCTTGCAGGACACTACTTTTTTCCAATTTATTAACCTTTACTTGTTTTCAAATTCCAAGGCTTGTCAGATCCTACTTAGAGGTGATTATTCCGAGCGTAATGCATTGATTGAGGAAGCAGAAAATTCAAGTGATGTTCCTTTATGTGATAAATATTTAACTCAGGCTGCCAGTATCTTTGCATCTGATTGCCCTAAAGGTATTATTGTCTGGATAATAGACCAAGCCTCCTCTATATGCAGTCTTATGCTTGTTTTTTTCCTTGTATGCTTTGCAGAATTGCTTGTTCTGTTATTGTTTTATCTTATTCCACATATGCTTGAAAATAGCACGGAAATTTCATTTTTGAGTCCTTGTACTGCAGCATTTCTTTTCTGCATGACTTACTAACGCAAATCTTATCATGCATGTTCACAGATGATATAACATCTTTAGAGATTTTGAAAGAGCCCCTTTTCTCAAGCAAGCTCTTATGCCTTGTTCATGTACTGTCTTCTTTCAGGTCAGTGCTTTAAGTGTTTCATCGTTTACCATATGTACAAATTTCTGGTATTTGGAATTTTCATTCACTTAAGTTTGCTTTGTTCTCTTTAGATTGATGATGTGTTTGTTGCTGATGGGTGACAATTCTCAAAATTCCCCCTCGTCAAAATATTTCCAAGTCAAAAGGCTCAAACACAAGATTATGTGGGGTTAACAAAGTGACTTAACGACATCAGATATCACTTGCTAAAAATATTTCTTACATAATGCACACCAACTGTTCGTCTCTTAGATTCGATCAGATTCCTGTAGACTGGTTTGATGCTGTGAACGTGGTTTTCTAGTGTCTGCCCTGTCACGGGGATTAATGCCCTAGAACTTGATCGATCTTGTGAAAGATGACATGCTGGACTGCTTATTAGATATGGCATTCTCTAATTGTTTAAAGTACAGCCCCTTAAGAGTTCTTCCCTCACTTTCTAATGAATCTTGTGCTTGGTGCTGAAAGGTAATAAATGCCCAATATTTAATCTTGTACAGATGCACCATGTAAATGATGATGAAAGTATGATGATTCTTGAGAGTGCAGCTAAAAATCTTGTTGTGAAGTAGCTAAGCATGGCAACAGATTAGCAATTATTGAGGACAAAAGATTCTAGGAAGCCAAAAGACAGACGGCTACCAAATTTTACTAGTTAACCAACTTCATTTGCATATATTGCCATGGCAGTCATGCTTTGAACTTGTTCTATAATCATTGGAATTTGTGATTACACTTATGAAATTATTTCGTTCATCAAACTATACATGGCTGGCGAATATTCTAATAGAACTCCACATCTCACTTTTCAGGTCTCGGCCAAATGCAAAGTGTATAGTTTTTGTGAACAGGATAGTTATTGCGAGATCATTGACTTACCTGCTGCAAAATCTTACAATGTTGGCATCTTGGAAATGTGATTATCTTGTGGGGGTTCACTCAGGACAAAGAAGCATGTCAAGGAAGAACATGAAAAGCATTCTCGATAATTTCCAGTCAGGAAAGGTAATAGTTGGTTTTTATTGACATTTTATGATTCGGTTATTCCTAATATTCTATGCGTTTTATTGCCTCTATCACACGGAGTTCTTCTTCCCTTATCAAGAAGTCTCTTTTCCAGAAGTCTCTTCTCTTTATCCTCAAATACTCCAAGATGTTAAATGTGTTTTAGACTTGATTGCTCAAACATGGTAGCTATATGGGATTGTCCTTCTCTGGTTGTCTGCATAGGACAATCCCTTGCTGATGATCAATGATTCCCCTCTTTTATTTATGATGATAGAGGAAACACTGCCCATTTTGCATTAGGCAATGGTTCTGTCGGCCCAAGCTGGTTACTAGTTCCTGATCTTGTTAATTGCCAGTTGAATCTATTGGTTGCTACAAAAGTGGGTGAAGAAGGCCTTGACATTCAGACATGCTGCCTGGTGATACGATTTGATCCTCCTGAAACTGTCGCTAGTTTTATTCAATCCAGAGGCCGTGCACGAATGCCTCAATCGGAATATGCATTCTTAGTGGACTGGTACTTTTCAATAGCCTTTTCTTTCTGATGCACAGTGGCTTTGATGCTTCTATTTTTCTGAAAAAGAATCTTAACATTGTAGGGGCAATCAGAAAGAGATTGATCTGATAGATAATTTCAAAAAGGATGAAGATCGAATGAACGTGGAGATCACTGCTAGGACATCGGATGAATCTTTTAGTGCTTTGGAGGAAAGAATATATAGGGTAGATTCTTCGGGCGCTTCCATCAGTTCTGGATCTAGTATCTCATTACTCTACCAATTCTGTGCGAAACTTCCGCATGATGAGTATGTCCATGTTTCATTTGTTGCTGGATAGAATTACTCAAAATTGAGTTACTGACTACCTGATTTTTCTTAATCCAAATAATTTAAGATTCATGTAATAGCACTCATTGAGGCACCTTGAAATCTTTTCTCAGGTACTTTGATCCCAAGCCGAAGTTCTATTATTTTGATGATGTAGGGGGTACTGTCTGCCACATTATTCTACCTCCAAATGCCCCAATTTACCAGATCGTAAGCACACCAAGGATATCGATGGAAGCTGCTAAAAAAGATGCTTCTCTACAAGCAATTGAAGAATTGCATAAACTAGGTGCTCTGGATGATTTTCTCTTGCCACAGCGTGATGATGACAAACTTGAGGAGATGCTCATGTCTTCTGATACTGACAGTTGCGAAGGTTAAACTAGCAGTTAAATATTCTAATTTTGTTGGTGGCCTTTTCTTTGGGTTGTTTACATTTGGTTCTTCTGATGAGCAGATGAGAGTTCACGAGGTGAACTACATGAGATGTTAGTTCCGGAGGCACTCAGGGAATCATGGTCTGGCTTGGAGAGAGTTGCTCTCCATACTTACTATATAGAATTTTGTCCTGATCCTGCGGATAGGACCTATAAAGAGTTTGGTCTCTTTGTGAAGGCATGTCTTCCAGCAGAGGCTGGGACAATGGAAATCGATCTTCATCTGGCTCGTGGTAGGTCTGTAAAGACAAAGCTTGTGCCATCCGCAGAGGTTACATTTAAGAAAGATGAGGTTGATGATGGTCCTTTGTAGATTATAATTTTGGCTTTTCCAATTTCCCAGTACTAATGTTACTTGTTGACAGATTGTGGAAGCACAGAAGTTTCAGGAGATGTTTCTCAAGGTCCTCCTTGACCGATCAGAATTACAGCAAGAATCTGTTCCCCTGGGACAGGGACAGCATAATGATATCAATTCAAGCTCATCAACCTACTATCTGTTGCTTCCAGTCATTTCGCAGAACAGCAACGGTCGTATTATTGTAGACTGGAATACTATCAGAAGATGCTTATCATCTTCACTCTTCAGGAATCCATCTGATACAATGGCAAAGACAGATGTTTTTCCACCATCCGATTTGATACTTGCGGATGGTCCCAAACGAGAAAGTGATGTCAAAAATAGTTTAGTATATGCTCCATATAAGAAGTTGTTCTACTTCATTACTAACATTAATTTTAAGAAGAATGGAGGCAGCCAATATAAAGATGCAGAACCTTTAACCCATGCAGAACACATAAATAGAACGTATGTAACTGGCGTTGGTGCTGTGTCAACATCTTTTATTATTATTTTGTTATCATCTCCTTAAAAGAAACTTGCATCTTATGTTTTCTGTTTTTATGGAGTCTTACAGTAAAATGAATTCTTTTACTTGAATTGTGGAAACAGGTATGGTATTCATCTTAAATTTCCCAAACAGCCTCTCCTGCATGCGAAACCTCTTTTTAATGTGCGCAACCTGCTGCATAACCGGAAGCAAGATGACTCAGGTACTTTTTCTTGAATTTCTTTCTTTTTCCCTTTAATGGTGGTTCTTATATTATTCTTGCCCCCTTTCCATGTTCTCGTTTTTAGTTCTTTATTTCTGTTGAAAGAGTTAGTACAGTGTAATCCAAGTGGATCGGTTACCATATGCATTTCCTCTGTATTGTCATTCCCGTACTTGACACGAAATTTCTTATTGACAGCTAATGTAAAAAAGTATGCATCCTTATATTTTCTTGAAGAACAATGAGTAAATAGGGATTTTACCTACATCGGTGACTTTTTGGGTGTCTACTTTCTGCAGGTTTCCCCTGAAGATATGGTGGAATTAGTTTTTTCTTGAACTTAATAGATATACCAATAAACTCACAAAAACAATTCAATTTCGCATTCTTTTGGTGTAGGAAGGGGTTTGGATTCTAATTGGCAAAATCAATGGTTCATGTTGATTTATTTTGTGATTCAATTTCATTGTATAGTATGATGCATATTTTAGTCTTGAAGTTTGTGCATGGCACAAGCATGGACTTTAAATATGATTCCAATGTTATAAAGGATGTAGGCACTTGATAAAGTTATATTTTCTTAAAATATAATACCTGCTTTGTCCAATTCCACGTGATCCTCTTTTTGAATGTTTTCCATGATCGTTTTTGGTGCATTTCCAGGATTTTATGACCCCCCTTCCAATCTTTTGACCTCGTTATCTAACAAACCTGTCAATCCTATGTTAGGATCCTGATTTTACAACCTTGCATTTTGGATCTTTTACTAGTTTTACAGTATCAGGGTTAGGCTTGTTTAATCAATCTGCATTAAGGTCACATATTTGCATCTCTTGTCTCCCTCACATCTATTGTCTATTATCTAAACAGAGGCACATGAACTTGAAGAATACTTGATTGATGTACCTCCTGAGCTCTGTCAGCTGAAAATACTTGGGTTCTCTAAAGATTTGGGGAGCTCTTTATCATTGTTGCCATCAATCATGCACCGTCTACAAAACTTGCTTGTGGCCATTCAACTGAAGCAGCGGTTATCTGCTTCTTTCTCGGAGGGAGCTAAAGTTACTCCTAATAGAGTATGCCCTTTTCGTTGATAATTTTGTTTACAATGCTTGCTTGAGGTTCTTTTGATATGTTGCAAATAATTTATTGCTTGCTTAGCATTAGCAAATTGAAGAACAATTCTATTTACTTAGGAATCATCTTCTCTTAGATTTTAGAAGCGCTCACAACAGAAAAGTGCCAAGAGCGCTTTTCTCTTGAAAGGCTTGAAATACTTGGAGATGCTTTCCTCAAATTTGCTGTTGGTCGACATCTTTTTCTCCGCCATGAGGCACTTGATGAAGGTGGGCTCACCAGGAAACGTTCGAAGGCTGTAAACAATTCTAACTTGTTCAATTTGGCTGTGAAGAGCAACTTACAGGTAATATTGGATACTGGAATATTAATTGTATTGGAGCAAATTTCTTCCTGTTTATTGAAAAATCTTATATCATGCTTGCAGTAGATATCGAATGACAATTAATCCCATTTCCATTTTTAAGCTGAGTTGCAAATTTGGCATCCATCTAGGATATTGGTTGTGTTTTGTTGTCTTTCTTTGGTGTTCCATGCATAGTCAAACGTTGATGCATATGTGATGTCTACTTTGTGAAGTCAACCAAAAGGTTGTGTCCTTATGTTTTTATATTCCGGACAGTTTAGAACCTCTTGTTGATCCACCAGGTCCCAAAATAGGATCCTAAAGTACTGCATCATGTCCATCCAGTCTTGTGACGCTCATACTGCACATAAACTTTGCGTGCATGTGTTCCTTTTCTCCCTAAATTGCAATCTCAGTTGATAGGTGTGACTTTTTAGGTATACATACGTGATCAACCATTCGAAGCCAGCCAATTTTTTGCTCTGGGCCGTCCTTGCCCAAATATCTGCAACAACGAATCAGAAGGAATGATCCATTCTCATCATCAAAATGGTGCAGCCCCTCAGTCAAAAGCTTATGAAGTCAGGTGCAGTAAAGGTCACCACTGGTTGCAGAAGAAAACTATTGCCGATGTGATTGAAGCCCTTGTAGGAGCATTCATAGTTGATAGTGGTTTCAAAGCTGCAACTGCCTTCCTTAGATGGATTGGCCTAGAAGTTGACTTTGATGCACGGCAAGTTTCCAGTGCTTGCATTGGAAGTACTCGGTACCTGACTCTGGCTGACTGTGTGGACATTGACTCACTTGAAGATTATTTAAGATATAAGTTTCATCATAGAGGTCTTCTTCTTCAAGCATTCGTACATCCTTCTTACAATAAACATGGTGGTGGCTGTTATCAGGTATCGTACTTTTTTTTTTTTTTTTTCCAAAACGAATTTATCCTCTGTTTTGAACTCCATCCTGTCAAGTAGCCTTTGAGAATTGAATGGTATTGTGCTTGCACATCTGATACTTCTATAATTTATTCCAGCGACTTGAGTTTCTTGGAGACGCCATCTTGGATTACTTGATCACGTCATATCTCTACTCTGCATATCCAAAGTTGAAACCTGGAGAATTGACAGATTTGAGATCGCTGGCTGTCAATAATAAGGCATTTGCTAATGTTGCAGTCGAACGGTCCTTCCATAAGTTTCTTCTTTGTGATTCCAGTAGCCTCTCTGAGGCCATAAAAGACTTTGTGGACTTTGTAAAGAGATCAGCATCATTGAAGGGTTTTCTTGAGGGGCCAAAATGTCCGAAGGTAAGCTACAGTGGATTCCTTTGTTATGTCATTTTCTAACTAGAAGATGCTTCACCGAATTGGAAAATGTTGATTGTCTAGTTCTCGATGTGCTTTTCTTGGCAACAAGATGGGTGTTTTTATCAGCAAACTTCTGGTAAGCTAAATTAAAATGAGATGAAAATGGAAGAACTTAAAATGAGATGAAGAGGAAAGAAGTTGAAATGAGATGAAATTGGAGACTTAGGCGTATGCTTTTTATCTAAACATTGTAGTGTTGGTATTTGCAATTAGACCTAGACTTTGGCTGTGAGAGTGAACATTCACAATTAGAACTTCAACAAATTAATTCTTTTGTCGGCTGATATTAGCCAACATCTCATCTCTTTAAGAATCTTCAGACATGGTCGCTAGTATTTGAATTTTGGATTTTGACTGGCTTTGAAATTTCTACCTTTTTTGATGTCTGTCTTTTTTTGGGGGTATGTATTCCTGACATGAACCTTAGACATTTTTGGTTTCTACATTGAGACTACCAGTCCTAAAGCTCATAATTGGCTTTTGTTTTCATGATTTTAAGGAAAGCAAATAATTATGAGGATGGGATTATGATTTCTTTATAAGGAGAAATTCTCTATGGGGACCAAGGGGTGCCAACTGCCAACCCATATACAGAGTGATCTCATTTACAAGACAAAGAATCCATGAAGTTATCAAAATATTCGCATCTAAGACATAATCTCCATCACACCTAAATTGTAAGACATTGGATCCGTCATGGTTGAAATTCAACATATATAAACCACTGTTCTTCTAAGTTATTTTATGTGCATGTTACAATTTTCCCAAGTTTATGAACAGCATATATATTCTAATTGAAATTCACGTGAGTTGTTTTGTGATGCACAATTCATTCTGCTACAGATTGTCTTTTGATTTGGCATCAATAACCATCTCTATTACTAATTTATACATGACGATCTTGGGATAATATACAGTAAGGGTGATTAAATCTTGATTTTCAACAATTTAGGCTCTTGGTGACTTGGTAGAGTCTTGTGTTGGTGCCATTCTCCTTGACACGGGATTCGATCTGAACTGTGTTTGGAGCTTGATGCTATCCTTTCTGGATCCAATCATGCGCTTTTCCAACTTCCAGCTGAATCCAAAACGGGAACTGCAAGAACTTTGTCAATCTTGCAATCTGATTCTGCAGCGTTCGGTAATTAAGAAAGGTGTATCATATTCAGTCGAAACAAAAGTTTTGTGCAAGGATGAACCTTTGTCCAAGGATGAATGGGCTGTGGCTTCTGTGACCAACTTGAATAAACAAGATGCTCTCAGGAACTCTGCACAAAAAGTAATTGAAAAGTTGAAGGTAAACGTTTTATGTTTCTTCATTTTCATTCATCTTTTGCTGTACTTCACTATGCCTTCGAGTTGATTGACCCCTTTGGGAGTCCTATGTCTTTTAAATCTTGCTTATATTTTCAATTAGTATCTGAAATTTTGGGGGAAGAACAACATAGTAACTGAAATATAATGCATGTGATTCTGATCAAATTCATGTCTAGAACATGCAGACATTTGAGATAAACTCTTCAAACTAATTTTGATGCAACCCATGATGAAACTTTTGTCCATGCATTCTGTTCTCTCTCCAGTTGGGCAGTTGGGTTCTTTTTCAAGTGAATTGGCGAAATTGTTGGCATTTACCTGATGGATCTCAGCGTAGAGATTTATCTTGCCAGATTTTTTTTTCTATTTTATAAATTAATTTCTTCATCTGATAAGTGATGAAGTTCTCTCTCTTGGTAAATCTCTATGCTGAGATTTACCTGTTGGCTTATACCTTGAGTGGGTTGTTCCTTAATGGTCCTGCCCTTTCCAATTTGTTGATATGTGATTCTGACTTTACATACTAAGTTCGAGCCACTATCTATTTTTACTTGATGGACCTTGATGACTGCACATTACCAGGCTCGAGGTTACACACCGAAGTATAAGCCTCTCGAGGAAATATTGAAGTCATCCTGTAAAATGGAAGCCAAGCTAATAGGCTATGATGAAGTTCCTGTAGATGTAATGTCTTTTGATGTTAATGGATCTGAAAACATCAATATGGCACCCTCTAACATGAATTGTAGCCCCAAAGTTTATGCAATCAATGAAGCTTCCAGATCTTCTTCCGCCAGCATAATTCCTCTTGGGAAACAGCCTCCGCGACTTTCTGAAACAGCGAGTGGAAGTGATGCCAATGAGATAAGTGCTGATACTGGATGTGATAATGAGTCACAAAGAAAAGGTATGTTCTGTCATCACTTTTGTCAGGCATCAAGATGAGCATGGTGGCCTCTTAACCCCTCAAATTATTTCAGGTGCGATTCCCAAAGGATCTGCAAAATCTCATTTGTATGAAATTTGTGCTGCTAATTGTTGGAAACCGCCAGAGTTTGAGTGTTGCAAAGAGGAAGGACCAGGACACTTAAAGCTGTAAGTCAGTGAGTTGTGGTTGTCACATATCATGGTTAAAAATTATGCCATCAGGAATTCTTATTTGACATTCTATGAGCAAAAATAATCATTTGCACTTTCTGAATTGAACATAGTCATTAGCTTAATGTTAGTACTTATCTACATGAAAGATTCACATGCAATTAGAAGATCTGCAGGATATATGCATTGACGACAAATACCTCGTCTCTGAATCTGGCCTTCATAGTTGCAAATCTTTGTCGACTTTTGGTATTCCCTAATGAATGCCTATTTCTGGGATTCATTTGTTGACACTTTCCACAGGTTCTGGTACAAGGTGGTTGTTGCGATAGAAGATTCGCCGGGCATGGTTTTGGAATGCTTTAGTGATCCTAGGGCAACAAAGAAAGCTGCAGCCGAGCATGCAGCAGAAGGGGCTCTTTGGTATTTAAGACATGAAGGATACGTCCATACAAATAAAGTGAAGTAGACTCAAAAACTTTTTCGTCCAGAAGATTGGAGAATTACATGCAAATAGAGATTCTTTTGCTGCGCTGTTGCCACCAGGAATGACCAGTAGGATCAATCTCACTGTTTAACTTTTCACTCGGTCCATCTTTCCAGTAAATTAGTTGCCGGGATGTTAGTATGTCCCGTGAAAAGTGTTCAGATTAGGCATGTATATATGCGCTGTGCATTTAGTAGAATCTGCTAACCAGGCATTCCTTCAACATGAAATTTTAGTTAGGGTCTCACAGGCAATGGCTCATTTCTCGAAGTCACAGTCGACTCGAGGTTATATTGTATGGTGGCTGGCGCAGCATATTTTGTAAAGAACATGTTGCTATAATAGAAGAGCCTTTTCATTTTCACATTGACTCTCTTTATTACAGAGGTAGAACCTGTGGTGGTGCTGGGGGTAAATCCATGAATGAGATAGACATTCCTATTATGTTGAGCTGAACATCCTAAGATTGATTTGCTTGCTCTGCCCTTCATACTGAAGTCTTAGGTTGTGAGCCCCGGGATCCCATGGTGAAACCCGGATCGACCGAGAGGGCAAAGCTCCGGTCTAAGAAACGAGGCCTTGGATTCGGTACCACCCGAAGGCTCCGAGAGTGTCACGCATGGAGGTCCAAGAAAGTTCGACTCCCATTCTCAACCATTTGAGGAGTAAATCAGGTTGGTTTCATGTGATCAGATGACCCGGACAGCATACAATGAGAGATACTTGAACATGACTAGCACCTGGTGATTTTAACTTCATCTGGTTTTGAGGTGAGTACAGTAGAATGAGTCATTGCAAGCAAAGCTAGAACAGGACTGCAATGCTAAGATCAAGGAACTTGTGTCGGCTGGCTGGCGACGATCCGGGACTCGGATAGGTCACCCCGTAGGAGAGTGATGCCGGCGGTACCCTAGCTGAACTCGGGACGCCTGCCCCATCCCAACCGTTCCAATGAACATATCAACATTGCCAAATACCGCAACACCTCCCCCCCTACTCATGAGAAAACTTTCGACATAAAAGTTAACTTGAAAAGTTACCGACCAATTTAACCGTCACTCACTCATAATTTTAAAGATAACATTAGCCATGAAAAAACGACACTGAATGCGTTTGATCGAAAATGAATTTCATATTTAATGCAAGAGGGTCATCAACCAGTGTAAGATAATTAGGAATTACTCCTCGCGACTTTCTTTCATCTGTAAAAAATAATAATCACGTCTAAAAGTTACAAGAGTTCGTTCTTAACCATGAAAAATTACTCACTAATGTGTGATAAGAGAAAAAGCCCTAATTTCTTACGCACGTGGCACTGCACGTGCCATCCCCCCCCCTTGGCACCTTCCCGCCATAGCCTTCCCGCCAAAATCCTCTATCTCCCACCATTTTCTCTCTCTTTTTCTCAAATCCCTAGCAGAGAAGCATCGTCATCGTCATCGTCTTCCTTTCTAGAGAGAGAGAGAGAGAGAGAGAGAGAGAGTTATAGAGAGAGAAACCGATCGATCGATCGTGTCCGCTCGGAGCAGGCGAAGATGTCGGGGTGGGACGAAGGGGCGGTGTACTACAGCGACCAGGCGCAGGTCCTCGGCGACGGCACCGCCGCCGACAACTCGGATGCCGCCGCCACCCGCCACTCCGTGCTCCGCAAGTTCAAGGAGTTCATCCGGGGGTTCGAGACCTCGAAGAACACCTTCCCTTACAGGGAGGGCCTCCTCCACAACCCCAAGTTCCTCGCCGTCGACATGGAAGACCTCGACGCGTTCGACGCCGATCTCCCGTCGCTGCTGCGCTCTGCGCCCGCCGATTACTTGCCTCTGGTAGGGTAATTAGTTAAAAAAAAAGAAAAAAGATTCCTTTTTGCTGTTTGGGTTTCGTTTCCGGCATTCAATTAGTTGGTCAAAGCAATATTTTGTAGATGAATTAAGAATGTTTGTTGCGCTGCCTCTATGTTTTTAGTGTGGATGGCAATGTCGGTTTGTCTGGATTGTTTATGTTGATGTTGAGAGATTCAGTGATGTTGAATTGAAGGGACTTTTGGAGTTCATTTCGGGAACTTTTTTTTTTTTTTAAATTGCTAATTGATTGAGTTAATTCATTTGCTTGCTTTTTTATGATAATTTTGATCTTGCCTTCTGTAGTTCGAGACTGCGGCAGCAGAGGTTTTAGTGAGCTTGAAGTCGAAGGTGCCCGGAGATACAGGTGAAATGGAGGAGCGGGAGACTGGGGATGTTCAGATCTTGCTGACATCGAAGGAGGATCCCGTGTCTATGCGGTCTGTCGGGGTTAGTGGGTTCTTTCGTTAGTCATTTTTCTTGGTTGGAGAGTGGTTGCTCAGGTGTTTTAATTTATCGCTCGACACCGTTTTATCAGTTGTGTCTTAATCTCGCTTAAGTGAATTTGAACAGTACAATTTTTGGTGTCTTTTTTCGCATTTTACATGCAGTATCTACAGGGAGAAGAATGTACTTATTTGATTTCTGTAATCAAATCTCTTCTTTCTTTTCAGTTATTCTGATGTTGCTCTTGTTATTGTAGGCTCAATACATATCAAAGCTTGTCAAAATAGCAGGAATCACCATTGCTGCTTCAAGGACGAAGGCAAAAGCTACTTATGTGACTTTGGTGTGCAGGAACTGTAGAAATGTGAAGATGGTCCCCTGCCGTCCTGGTCTTGGTGGTGCCATTGTTCCTAGATCATGTGATCATGTCCCACAGGTTCGTTATCTTTCCTTGTCTTAAATCTCTTTGAACTTTCATGCGGTGTCTTCCAGCTCATTGCAAGTGAATTTCTGCAGCCCGGAGAAGAAAGGTGTCCACTTGATCCATGGCTCGTGGTTCCTGATAGGAGCAAATATGTTGATCAACAGACGCTGAAATTGCAAGAAAACCCTGAGGTAACATTCTTATGCACACGAAGTTTGTGTAGGCAAGAAAACCTGACTTCTGTTTGACTAATGGGCCTTCTTTTTTGCTGATGGAAGGATGTACCAACTGGGGAGCTTCCAAGAAATATTCTTCTCTCTGTGGATCGCCATCTTGTTCAAACAATTGTACCTGGCACAAGATTGAGCATCATGGGGATCTATAGCATCTTTCAAGCTTCGAATTCAGCTGCCTCGTAAGATATGCTGTGCCATTCTGGTTGGTGATATTTGCATTTCTATTACTTCTGGTCCTAAATCTTGGGGGGTGTAACTTTGTGCAGCCACAGAGGAGCTGTTGCTGTGAGACAGCCATACATCCGAGTTGTAGGCATGGAAGAAACAAATGAGGCCAACTCTAGAGGTGCTGCAGCTTTCACCTCTGAAGAGGTAGTTTTTTAGCTTATGAAGTGCTGTGCCTTTTTCCTCCTGCAAATGCACTTTGAATGATAAGTGCGTGCTTTCTCTGTTATATGTACTCCCACAATCTTCACATGGAAACTTGAGGATATTATCACTTTTTGGGTTCCATGACATGTCACTTGAACCTGATATGCTGCTATTGTTAATGAGGGCAAGAAATTTTCTTGTTATTTTGTGCAGACTGTAATAGATGTATCTGTGTGTTATTTTAGGTGGAAGAATTCAAAAAAATTGCCTCACAACCTGATGCATACAAATACATTTGCTCTAAAATTGCCCCATCTATTTTTGGTCATGATGATGTGAAAAAGGCAGTGGCTTGTCTTTTATTTGGAGGATCAAGAAAGGTACGTTATTATCTATTCTGGATTGATATTGATATCTATCAGACTTGACTGTCATTGATCCAATGATGCAATCAAATACCCATGCAACATCAGGTTTTGCCTGACGGTGTAAAACTAAGAGGTGACATCAATGTGTTGCTTCTGGGGGACCCCTCTACAGCCAAATCACAGGTTAGCTCCTTAGCTGTTTGTTTGAGTGGTTCAAATATTAGTTAATGACGTCCTCACCAAATTGAGGAACACGCTAATCAATATTCTCTTTTTTTCGGAAAGCACTCTTATGAGATCCAGTCCCAATGGTGCATTATCACCACAATGTGGCTGCTGACTTGATTTGTCTTTTTTCAGTTTCTTAAGTTCGTTGAGAAGACAGCCCCAATTGCTGTCTATACTTCAGGAAAAGGCTCATCTGCAGCTGGTCTTACAGCCTCAGTCATCCGTGATAGCAGCTCTGTGAGTCCTCATTACTTGATGGGTCATTTTTCCCTTCCTTCACAAAGCAGAAAGTCCTGACTTTTTGCTGAAAATATCTGTTCTATTCAGCGGGAATTTTATCTTGAAGGAGGAGCAATGGTTTTGGCAGATGGTGGTGTGGTCTGTATTGATGAGTTTGACAAAATGAGACCGGAGGATAGGTACTTTACACTGAATTGTGATACATATCTCCTTGTGAGCATTAATTTAGGAGCTTTCTGAACTCTACCTTACTTCTGTTTGAACTCAGAGTTGCTATTCATGAAGCCATGGAGCAGCAAACCATATCTATAGCCAAAGCAGGAATCACAACAGTCCTCAACTCAAGAACATCTGTTCTTGCTGCTGCTAACCCGCCATCAGGACGTTATGATGACCTGAAGGTCTGTTTGCATAATTTTTATCCCCTTTAGTTGGTGTCAGTTATTGCTTATTATTGATTAAATGCCTTTCATGTTCCAGACTGCACAGGACAATATTGACTTGCAGACAACTATACTGTCTAGATTTGATCTGATTTTTATCGTTAAAGATGTCAGGATGTACAGTCAAGATAAGGTAACCTACCCTCAATGCTCATATATTTTTCCCAATTCTACAGGGTCAGCTAAGCTTGAAGAAAGAGGCAATTTGAAGTTTTCTTATAGTGATTTTCTGTTCAACTTGATTGTGGAAACAGAAGCATTCAAGAATATCATTTCTGAGGAAACAGATATTAATATGCATTGGAGCATAATATATTCATATGAATTTTATAGCACGCAATTAATTGTAACTCAATTGAGAATACCCTTTTTCAGATTATAGCAAGCCATATCATAAAAGTCCATGCTTCTGCGAATGCAGCCTCTGCTGATAGTAAAACTTCAAAAGAAGAAAACTGGCTGAAGAGGTAATAGTCTTATGAATGGCATGTTAATATCATGAATTTCCTATTGGTTAACTATGTGTGGGTGTTGAGCTGTTTGGCTTACCCTCTGTACAGGTATATACAATATTGTCGAGCTGAATGCCATCCTCGTCTATCAGAATCAGCATCTGCGTTGCTGCAGAATAGTTATATTACGATCAGACAGGTATCTATCGTCACTTGTCACCCCCTGTATATGCACTTGTTCTCAAGTATAGTTCCAGTTGATCAGATGATACAATGACTTGCTTCAAGAGAATACACTTGAGAGATGATTGTTTTTAATCTAGGAGAGGTGGTAATGTCCTCCAAAGTTGGTCATTGTGTGTTTGTATTTGGAGAAATTCAAGATAAACTTTTGAACCTCTCCTTGGTCATCATGCTAAGGCCAATAATTGTCCAATCTTAACATGATTTGTTTGTGGCCGAGTAGATAGAGGTGTACAAGAATTTGAATGCTTTACTCTTTTATGTTGAATCACATCCCATTGGTTAGAGCTTGTGAAATATGCAAGTCGATGTCTTTCTGGATAGGGAATTTCCATCTAACTGATCCACTACTTTGGTCTGATTATTAAGTGCACTTTGAGTGCTGCTGGAATTTGATGGTTTTAACCCAGATTTGAGGTCCTTAGGTGACTGTTGATTCAATTGGTATATTGAAGCCGTTGATTGATTTGACATCTCACGCATGTGCTTTTTGTAGGACATGAGGCAGCAGGCTAATGATACTGGTGAGGCAGCTGCTATACCTATTACAGTTAGGCAGCTGGAAGCTATTGTCAGGCTAAGCGAGGCTTTAGCAAGAATGAAATTGTAAGGTTTAACACGAGACATACAGATGAACTTTTACATGTGAAACTATTTCATGTCCAATATGCTGCATATGGTTTTAGTGGCAAACAAGCAATTTGTATGTTTTTTCTTTTCCTGTGCAATTTACAAAGTGTTCTGGGCACTATATGTATATTTTGCCAAATTGAGGAAGCATGGAATAGTCAAGCTAGTAGAGCCTGTCTTTAGCTCCATATGCTGGTGAGCGAAGAAATGAAGTTTTCTCATTCCAACTTATGTGTTGCAAGATTGTTTGTTCTCTACCTTTTGTTTATTGACTTGCCAAGTTTGTTTTGTGCTTGGGCATGACATTAGAAGGTGTGGTCTCCATTCTATTTGTTCACATTCTGTGCCTTTGTGTTTTTAATCTTATTTATTCTACCATCACAACTATGATAAGAGATGAAAATATCATTTGATGAGTCATGCCTTTCTTCATATTGGTAGAAAAATAGTTCTTTTAGGATTGCTCGAGTGATATTTAATTGAAGATAGTTTTCCTCATGGCACAGGATTTTATTGAATTGCATAGCATCAGTCCTTGGGTTCTTGAATAAATTGGATGACACATGCCTGTTCTTGATTCTGATGGAATTTACCTTATTTATTTTGTGTGATAACGAAAGTGCTGTCTCCTTAAGTGCTGTTTGATCTTTCTTTTAGATCCCATGTTGCCACTGAGGAGAATGTGCAAGAAGCAATCAGGCTTTTTACTGTTTCCACAATGGATGCGGCACGTTCTGGGATAAATCAACAAATAAATCTTACACCTGAAATGGCAAACGAGATCAAGGTTTGTCAATAATCCCTCATGTCTATCGATCTGATCCTACACTTGCATGGTATTTACATCTTTCATTAAGTTGACTCTTTGCATGAGGTGTCTCTAATCATCATAATTTCTGTCAACAGCAAGCCGAAACTCAAATAAAGAGAAGAATAGGAATCGGAAACCACATATCAGAGAGAAAGTTGATCGATGAGCTGACTAGAATGGGGATGAACGATTCTATAGTAAGTGTTTCATTGTCGTGTATTTGCATATATTATCTCTACCTCGATCTTATTAATATTTGTCGTTACTATGATTGACAAAATCCAATTTGACAGTGGCTGTCTTTATAGGGGAGTTATGCTGTGTGCATATTGTACAAGCGGAGGATTTTATCCTTTGGGATGATTTTTTTCAGAAAGTGTGGTGGTTTCTACTCAAAATAATTTGCCCTAGAAGGCATGCTGCTGATTAGCATCCTGGTATTTGACTGATCACTTTTATTGCTGTCAGGTGAGAAGAGCTCTCATAATCATGCACCAAAGAGATGAAGTCGAATATAAGAGAGAAAGGCGCCTCATCTTCCGGAAAGCCTGATATGTTGAAGAGTACATGCCATCGGCGAGTAGCTTAATGGAAACTTACGACGGCAACGTGGTGGGGTATAATTAGCCAACACTGCAGGCAGCAAACATAGCAAATGCTGCATCTGGTGCGATTAATGGCATGGGTGGTCGTTAAATATTAATGTCCTGAATTGTCGAGCATGTATGCTTACTCACTATTAGATGTTATTTCAATTGGAGCTTGAGAATTAGATTTTGTAGGAGTCAAAATGTGTAAATTGTTTTATATTTCAAGTCAAATGTCGGGTGAGAACAGAGCTTCACATGGAGTATCTTCGGTGAATGCTTTCAATTTTAGCCCTTCAATACATTATTGTGGTGCAGTTGGCAGGGAAGTCACTAAGCATTACTGATTTACCGCGAGTTTAGTGAGCTCGAGCTCTGCAATCTCCTCATAATTGGACGGCTCAGATTATCATTTGAATCTAAAGCAGCTTATAGGCTTTCCTTCACAGCAATCTGAAGATTGAAGAATTAATAAATTACAATGTTTAAGAGGTTACTAAGAACTATAAGGTTTGATGTACTTAAGAAAATTACAGTATCGTGGGGTAATTACCAAGTGATTCCATCATAATCTTATGAAGAAGTTATTATCAATGATGAAAAATTACTAACCCCAATCAATGATCGAGTTACGACTAATCGGGAAAAAAAAAGTTACAGAAGAATTATTAGCGATGGCATCCTTAAGTTATGAAATGATACTATACTTTGTAAATTATTACTAAAGATCAGTACAGCTTGATTACAATGAATTTAGCCGATTTACCATAACTTCAGGTCAATTACTAATTTGAGGTTTTATCGATTACGATTGTTTGAGTTAATTTAATATACTCTTAGCAAATCACTAAGTGTAACATTACGCACTCTAGCTAAACTAATTAATCTTAGAAAAAAAAGGAAAGTATAACCTAAAGGTTCAATCAAAACTAAAGACTTATGTGATTAATATGTTGTAATATCCTTAGTAAGTATCTCCTTTTGAGGTAGTAAATTGCTTCTCGCAATTTTAAATTTTCTACAATAATGTAAGGTAGTAAAGATATCTTCAAAGCAATAACATCAGTCAAGAGAAATAATTTATACACGTACTGGAATAATTACCTTTGAAAGTAGTATTTTCTTTTCTTCTTTTTAGTCTTCAAAAAAGTAATCTACCTTGAAAGTAGTAAGACCTCTTTAGGTGCTCATTCGGGGGTACTAATTAATTTCTTAATTAATAAACTGAGCGAACGCTAATTCTCAAAAATTGTGATTATACTTCTTTTCAGCGAATTGCTAACCAAATCTAATCTTAGTAGCATACGTTATTGCATTATAAATTCGAAAATGGTGTCCTTAATTTATATCACGTATATGTAAAATAAGTCTTATGGCTGTAAATTATCTTTATATTCGTAAGCATTTGTAAATAAAAAAAAAACTATGTTGTATTTTTTTTTTTTTTGGTCCGAAAATATTTTGCAGATTATAAGGTACATTTTGTGTCCCCTCATCATCAATTTGTCCTTGTTGCGTCGCTCGTTTACTATGAAACTGCTCCTTCTTCCTCCTAGACCGGCTGTCCCTCCCCCCTGCTATGCTCCACGCCGCCGAACCAGAAGGAGAGCCTCCCCTTCCATGGCGTCTCTCTCTACCCATCACTACCCTCTCGCCGAACGTCCTCTGAGGTGCTGCTTCTCATTCCCACTTCCCACTACTCAAAGCCATGAAATTGAATGGTGGGTCGCTCGTTTCTATGGGAAAAAAGTGATTTTTATTCTTCGTCTTTTGTGTTCAATGCAGATACGCCGTGCTCGGTGCTGGCTTTGCTGGACTCTCCGTCGCCTGGCATCTTTTGCGGGTACCCTATTGCTCTCTGTTCATTATGCTCTTGCAGATATCATGCACAAAGTAGAGAATTGAAAAGACTAAAGAATAGGGACTTGTCGGTTATCTTAGTCTGGTTCCGCTGAGGTGATTAAACACTGAGCTCCTGCGATGGAGCAGGAATGCTGCTGTGCATGCTGCGGAAGGTTTCTTTTGGTATGCTTCAAAATGCAGCTGATTTTGTTAGATATGGCATGGATGCCCCGAGAGCTTGTTAATGGCTAGTTTGAGAATCTAGGCTGAAGTTGGACTGGGAGGAGGCTGTGCTTAGTCTGACCAAATTGATGTTTGTGAGTATGAATCCATGAGGGGTGACTCCTGGTGGATGATGTCTTTTGCGCTGATATGGGGAAGCATGGAAAACTAGTTCTTTGTGTAGAACTATCGATTGATAGCAAGATGTTAACTCCTCAGGGACTTGATATTTTAGCTGAACTACGTTTCTCCTTTACTTTCCCCTCACTGGCGTGTCTTTGTTATCTGCTTGATTCTACTTTTTCATTGGGAGTGACAGTCTATGGCTCCTAGCATTCGAAGTGCATTGCCACTTTGTAATTTTAATATAGGCTTTTTTTTGAAGATTCAGATTTTACAATCCTCATTTGTGCCCGGCAGTTTTTACATATATTGTTTGGCTCTGTTATTTTGTACGGCTTATTTGTTTTAACATATGCTTGGTGGTACTTTTGATGTTGATCAGACCTAGAATTGCTCTTTATAATTTGTTCATGGTTTGGAATTTACTTTTGCAGCACAGCCCGGAAAAGTTGCATCTAAGAATTGACATATATGACGAAAGTGGCATTGGTGGTGGTGCATCTGGAATTGCTGGAGGACTTCTTCACCCGTATTCACCCAAAGGTCCTCATCACCTCCCCTACCACCAGTCTGACTGATGGCTTTTGTTATTGGAGCCTCTCATTGGGGCTCTAAATTTGATTGGGCAGATAAACTGATTTTCTATGATTTGCAGTAAAACTTCTTTGGCGGGGTGCAGAATGTTGGAAAGAGTGTCTCAAGCTTCTAAATATTGCTGAAAGAGTGGTGGATAAGAGGAATTCAAATTCTCAAAACGTGGAGCTTGAGTGGAATTTAGGTGAAAGTATTATTAGGAGAAGGTACCCTATTTTATAATCATACTTCTGTTCTTTCTTTTGCTGGCATTGGACTGTCTTTCACCATTAGGACTTGTCCATAATTGAGGTTGACTCTTGGTTTCAATGTCGAAATGCTTTATAGGCATTGGCTATGCTGTGTATTAGAGGACTTTGTCTTTATATATTCTTCTGCTATCATACATTGAACTGTCAATCTCACCTGTTTCTTGTGCCTAAGTATACCTTTTAACCTTTCCACATTTCCTTCTGCTATAACTTTCTAGTAACTCCCTTTTACTCCATTTTCTTCTTGTGGTCTAGGACCTTCTGTATTAGGCTTTTTCAATTTCTTTGTATTGGGTTTTAATGCTGGTTAATGTTTCATATGGCGTTTACTGCAGGGGCATCTTAAGACCAGCAATGGATGCAAAACACCTGGATATATTGACAAATGTAATTTTTTGATCACCATGCTAGAATTTTTTGTTAGTGGATTATATTGTGATCTAGGTGCTTCGTTCATGTTCAGAATGCACAAAATTGCCTTCCCTTTTGTAAAATAGAGTCAATTGACAAGGATGCTGCAGAAGCTCTGGTGCCTAACATAAAAGTACCTTTTAACTCTGTCTTCCATATGCCTGAGGCAGTGAATATCCATCCTTTGTGCTATCTTCAGGTTGGTATTGACCATCGAGAATTAATCTTTCCTTCTATTGTTTCTTCCCTAATTGTCATTTACATTGAATTAAGTTTACTAGGCACTTTTCTTGGCTTGTCAAGATTTAATAGAAGAGATGTCAACCTCAAGCTTTGGAGGAAAAGAGCTTTACATGCACAAGAAATCAATTGACAGACTTTCTGATTTTGAAGGTATTCCAGGTTACCTTGTCAATAGGTTAGATATTCAATTTTGATAATCAAATAGAAAAGTTGGTTATGCTAGAAAATCACCTAGCAAATATGTATTGCTGACTTTTTTTTTTTTTTTTAAAATTGAATTTGTGACAATTCAGGAGAATATGATGCTGTAATAGTTTGTCTAGGGGCCAAAGCAGACCTCCTCCCCGAGCTCTCTGGAAGACTTCCCCTTAGGACGTGCAGAGGAGTCATCGCTCATTTGCAGCTACCTGATGATGTTGGGTAAGGGCCATATCCCTTTTGTCTTGTATCAATGTGATGCAGAAAGCTTTATGGCTGGCTTTATTGTCCCCACCATTATCAAAAAGATATGGATCACTGGGGAAGATGAGGATTTTCACTTAGCATGCTATTTTGGTTGTCATTTTCGCTGGCTGTCTATCTACATCAAAGTATTTATGCTCGCTTGTCTTTTTGGTGACTCTTTTCCTTTACTGAAAAATAAAAAGTCACCTAATCGTGATGCTTTTCTCCAGAGAAACTTATCCAGATCACAGCCCCTCAATCCTGTCCGATGCATGGCTTGCTGTTCAGGGACCCCGAGATATACTTGTAGGCTCCACATGGGAGTGGAAGTCAAGAAACTATTCGTCAGGTGTATCAGCAGAGGAAGCTTCGACAGCACTTAAACAACTTTTACCAAAGGCTTCTGCCATTTACCCGAAAATCAAGGACTGGTCTTTTGTTGGAGCTAAGGCAGGCATAAGGGCAATGCCGCCACTCACTTCCTTTGGCTCACTTCCAGTTCTCGGTAGAATAGATGATTTGGTGGTTGGGAATCATTCTTGTAAATATTGGTTTTTTGGAGGGCTTGGTGCCAGAGGTCTGTTGTACCATGGTTTGCTGGGTAAACTCATGGCACAAGCTGTTCTTTTCAATGATGAAACTTTGCTACCTGTAGAACTGACTTCTTGGAAGAGATAAAATCATTGCTTTAGGGATAACTAACGTCTTCCCATATTTTCATTCTGAATGTGTCTGAACATGCTGCAACAATTAGGCTGACTCTTTAAGATCTAGTTCAGTTGTATCTGCTCTACCATTTTGTCCACAAAGCAGCTACTGAATTTATGTAGAAACGGTTCAACCGAAAAAAGATTAAGAAATTTATGAAGGTCACGAGAGATGTAGTGTAGATCACATGGTACTAGCGATGCTTCTGAACCTTTGGGAACATAAGGAGTTGCCAAGCGCATTACTAAATCCGGCTATTAACACGCGTGCGTTCTAACATGCTTTCATCAATTTGAGAGCGGGTAAAAGATCCGAGTTTTAGTGTAGATTGCAACATGTTGGTTTAACCATAAGTCACAAAGTGGACTTACTGATATATTATATAATCATTTGTTCTGTTGTGAGACCAACCCAGTAACTTCATGGGAATCTCTTTTCCACTCCGTCCTGAAGTGGATTCAAAGATACGCTCCTCTCTAAAGAAAAGAATTTTGAAGCAGGTCTCTTGACTGCACGAAGATTGAATTCAACATTCCACTAGGCCTCTCCAAGGCATAGAACTTACATGCAGTACGTTGGCAAAACCAAAAGCTTCCCTACATACCATTCTGAGGATGGCCATTGAAAATACATTTCTCATTGACTTACGCAGAGTCAAGCTGGCAAGGCTCGGAACACATTTGAGCAAAACCAGACTCCCAGAGGGAGTGAGACAGACAAACAGAGCCTTCTAGTGCCAAAAAATTGTCAACAGCCAAATCACGAAAACTGTGACATTTTACAAGTAATGCACCAGATCTTAACTGGACAAACTGACGAGGATTGTAGTAATTTGCCACCTACGGAGATGTCCAGGTATAAACCTGACCACCACCAGTAGCTCCCGCAAGCACCCCAACCTCAAGCAGATGTGCATCAAACCTGCATGGGATTGCAGACATGTATGGACTCTGCAAACTCATGACAGTTTTTCTTTGCGTCGTAGAGACAACATCAACAGCTCTCTTCGTATTGCCAATGAAGATATATGAATCATCCCAGCCCCAAATTGCTCTGCTCCCAGAAAGAAAATGAGATGTCAAGTCATCTAATGCTCATATGTACCAGTAAAGTTTTCCTTGTACAATTAAAGCAGTAGGCGCAGATGAACCCAAGACTATCAGGGTACTTAAATTAACTCAAACATACAACAGCTGTAGCTCTAGTGTTGAATGGTGGAAATAAAAAAATGTTAACTACACAGAACATGGAGAAGCTGGACATAAATAGATACAAATACTTGAAAAAACTAATAAAAACCTAGGCCCTGGAAGGTACCATTAATATCTATGCATATTTATAAGCTATGAAGTCTACTCATCCAGTGAAAATATTCTGAACAGGAAAAGATCACAGCCCTTATCATGTAAATGGATTCTGATAAGGTAGCAGTAGCATTTATTCACTGAGTGATTGTTAAAACACCGTTAAAATTCAGACATTGTTCTTAATAACAAACCTGACACTTCACCAACAAGAAGCTCCTCTATATCAACATGCCATTTTATTTGCTCATAAATTTCTAACCTAAAGCTCAGATTTCATGACAGAACCCGGCTGGTAATCATTCTGGTGCCACTAAACAAACATAACGATCCTGACTTGCCAATGATCGAGTTTCAAGGCACTTTCAGATGCTCATGAAAGATATCATTAACATGTGATGCTCGAGTGCACAAGTCTCCAGATTACCCAATTGCAGTGATGATAACAAAACATTAACTTTGGTCAAGATATAATAGCATCCGAAACTTTCTGTAAGCATTTTAACTTGAGTATATCCTAAACAATTCATACCTGAAAGAGGAGATCCATCTACTCGTCTGGTTATTGTGGGAGATGTGAGAAGTCTTCTCAAAATTGTCCCCACTTGCTATACATATTGTGTTGTCAAAACTGCATGAACAAGCCAACTATCTTATAAAAAATAACCAAGATAACCTTAAAACACCAAAGGATTCTGAAAAGGACTCGGTAGTCCACTCAAAGTACAATATATAAGACACAATCAAACTTTTAACAACCACGCATAAGTCCACATTATTATTCCATCCTATGAAGATATTGCAACTGACCTTGTCGTTGCAAGGCAGCTACCAGAAGGAGAAAAATAAGCAGAATGCACAGCCCTTTCATGTTCAATAACCTTTAGACTCTTTGAACCCATTCTCCTCAAATCCCAAATACGAGCAGTGCCTTCTGAAGAGCTTGTTGCAAAGACAAAGCAATCTTGCGATTTAAAGTCGATGGTGTTGATTCTATCTTCATGCAGAGCCCAAAAAGCAGTGGATTTTCCAACCCGCAGATCCCAGATATTTAATCCACCACGACCCTCACCAAAATACAAGCAGCTTCCATCATTGGGTCGTTGAGAGAGAGAAAAGATAGCATCATCACTTGCATGTACCAAATCAAATATCTCTTTCTCGACATCCATCATGCGGACAAATCCATTATAGCAGCAGGTTAAAATCTGAACAAAAGATCAACCATCATAAATTCTTTTAAGAGCATATGTGCCACACAACTCAACATACATGAATTACATAGATTGGAAACCAAGCTAGAACGTACTTATCAAGATCATTACCATGCACAGTGGTTATAAGAACTTGGTATGGTTGCCTTTCTTGCAGAACTCATGGTTCACACAAGTATCATATATGCTTCGACATGTGTATAGCATATATAATTTTCATCAAGTTAGAAAAGTTGAATCAAACAACAGCAGATAAAGTTCCTATACAGCCTATCAGTACTTTGACAAATCTGATAATCTTTCAAATTTGAATTCAGTTTCATTTCTTTTCTCAGGTTAGTGAGGAAATAAAGTTTCCAGATGTTGAGAATATATAAGAGAAACGCATAAGAGGCACTAAACAGGTCATCATGCTGACAGTTCAAAAATACAATCGGCAATAATTCAATAATCAAACATTGAATCCGACTGGCTGACAGGAAACTGATCGTAATAGAATTCATGGTCAGCAAGAAGCACGTAAACACGAATTCCTGCATTCGTTCCAATCACGTATCCACATTCCTGCACCTCAGAAAGGTGCTTTTCAATTAACATTAGGCTAGTCAAGGCAATTATCGGTAATTCAACATAATACCTAGAAGAAATGGATAAACCGATACTGACAATTGGTGAACCAAAGCAGCAGAAGTACCTTTCCAATGTTATGTGGTTGGATTGAAATCCCTCCAATTGGACCGGAATGTGGGCGGTACAAGTATATTCCATCTCCCTCCTCTTCCTTGGGATTCATATTCCAAAACCCAACATTTCCATACTTGTTTCCGACAGCCACCATTCTCATTTCGGTGGTAGGGAAGAATTTCACCACCATTGCCCTTCCAGGAACGACTCTAGCTACATTCTCCTCTTCCAGTGTCAAAGAACTAACGAACTTCAAGGAATCATCGACACCTTCTCTCTTCATTCCATAACCCGAAGAGTCCTCCATTTTCACTGTACTAACGACCTCCGATGAATCCTCGGTCTTGATGTCTCCACAACCCATCGAGCGTTCGTTCACACCCGCGACCGAATCTCTCAAAATCTCGTCTTCACACCCCTCAACTCCACCACTTTCCTCTCCCGCCGAACCCGCCATCTCGGGTTTCTTCGAGACCTGCCGCACGGCCCGAACGAACGCGTCCCCGGACCGCGAACCGTCGTACGCGTCGCCCATCGAGAAAGGCCCCAACTTCCGGGGCGAGAACTCGGGCTTCGACTCTAGGGCTCCAGGGGGGCGGCGGCTTCGTCGAAGTCGCCCTCGAGGCCGGCGGAGTCCGGCGGCATCCCTCTGGTGCGGAGGGAGCGCCGGATGACGAGCGGCGCCTCGTCCTTAGGCTTTCTGTACGTCTTGGCCGCGGAGGTCCTGGCCTTGCTCTCGATCCTGGCACCAACAGAAACACCCACACATCACGCACGAACAGAGCAGACCAGCAACAGGGTACCCGAGAAATCGCTCAAAAAACGATGAGAGAGAAAGAGAGAGAGTACTTTTGGCGCTTGGAGGAAGAGGAGAGATGGGAGGCGATGGAGTGGAGCTTGGAGTGGGCGGCCATCATCTGGTCGTTCCGCCTGATGTTCTCGAGCCTCTTGCGCTCGTACTCGGTCAGCTCCTGGGTCGCCATTGCAGAGGTAAACTCGCCCCTTCCCTTCCTTCTCCTCCCACGACACGCAGAGTTGCAGAGAGACAGAGAAGAGAGAGAAGAGAGAGAGAGAGAAGCGCGCCACGACAAGTCCAAAACTTCCCTCCATTTTACTCTCTCTCTCTCTGCAGCTTTTTAAGAGTGGCGGTTTTTCTTGGGCGGCCCTATGCAATTCCCTCCATTTCCCCCCAAAAAAAGAAATTAAAAAAAAAAAATCTCTCTCTCTATCTCTCTGATTTCTTTTTCATTTTTCAATTCTTGGAATCTGATTTCTT
This sequence comes from Eucalyptus grandis, assembly GCF_016545825.1. NCBI lineage: Eukaryota > Viridiplantae > Streptophyta > Magnoliopsida > Myrtales > Myrtaceae > Eucalyptus > Eucalyptus grandis. Next base: position 3,301,058 of record NC_052614.1, on the reverse strand, counting down.
TTTCATTTTTCATTATCTTTGCAAAAGCAGACATCTTGGTAAAAATCTGATGGGAATGTTTTCATTTCATTTTCCCCATTATCTTTGCAAAAGTAGACATCGAGATTAAATAGAAAAAATTCACGAATAATTTTTTCTAGAAAGACGCGAGTAAAATCGGATCTAAAATATACAGATGGTTATTTTTTTGTTTCTTTTATTTTTTAATCGATATTTTAACCCGTCTAATGGGTAGATTGAGTCTAGTTTGGGTCAAATCGAAAATGGTCGAAAAAAAAACAAATTTTTATTATTAATTCTTCATTTAACTCATTTTGATCCATATTTATGTAGTGTACATTTAATGACTTAATCTCGACTCATCTCACTCGTATTGTTAAAATCCATTAATATTCTAGGAAAATCCATACTCACTTTAGGCTCTATGCTAATTGAATAAAAACATCAAATCAAAATAAAAAAGTAACTTAAATAATTAAAAGAGAGTAAATAAAATAAAAAATGTAAAAACCTATAAATTGAAATATTTATAAAAAACTTGACCAAGAAAATATATTTATAAAAATATTAGGGTGGATAAACCCATTTTACAACTTGGATTTAATGAGCCCAATTTTATGTGGGTAGCTCTTTTATTTTTAAATGGGTTACAAATGAGTTAAGAAAAAATAAATCTCAAGAAAATAGATTATTAGCAACCCATCATTTAACCCATTTTGCAAAACCAACACCCACTCAAGATGCGGTCTAATTCTACGAACATTTTGGAGGTCTTCAAGGATCAAACTGATGATCATAAGAACCTATGAAAAGTTACTGTATGCAAGTGCATGAGATTAGGGGCAAACGCAAAGAAAAGGACTTTGAATTCAAACACAATACAATATGGAATTAGAATAATAAATGATATACAATGCAACTAGAAAGTACAGTAGAAGAAATGGATCTCAAAAGTGCACATTAGGTGCGTTACTCCAAAGTGTTTTAAAGTTCGGCATCTCTCAGCAGTAGCTGAATCGACTAACGCACAAATAAACAAAGAGCAAAACCAAGTCTCATGTCTACAACAATGACTCTCTCTGTCAATAACAATCTCAGTGAAAGACCATGAAAACGTGAGAGCCTACTAAGCCGCAAAAACCGATTGCATCCTACTTAACTAACAACACCACAAAGCCAAAGGAAAACTCCAACAAAGGACGACACGGACATCAAAAAACATATCGAACAAAAATTGTCAAGCGAAGCAAGAGAAAACGGCAGAATCAAAGCACTCAAAGCCCTTGTGTCCATTCAGTGATTCAAATGAGCAAAAACGAAGCAGGCGTCAACAAGGCTAATGCCACGAGCAACCCGCGAAGGTTAAGGGGTACGGCATGGACTCACGCATCGAGGAGCGCTGTTGAGGCAAAAATCGACATTCGGGAGCTGGATTTTCACGAGGTGATGCTGAAGCTCGTCGACCTTCGGGGAGTGGCGAAGGCGGCTCAAAAGCAAGTCGCGAAGGCCAGCGGCGGAGGCATTTCAGGGCGAGCGGCGGGGGCAAGCAATGGAGATGGGTGATGAATGGTTGAAAAATATGAGCCACATATAACTCATTAGTGCAAAATATGAGCCAGAAAGGGGGTTATGGACCCATTTTGCCACCCCTACTCTTTGATGATGCGGGTTCTTTTAGAACTAAATTAATATTCGTATAATAGGTTCATAACTGATCAGACAATTTCTTGATTCATTACAGGAAGGTATTTGGATAACTTGCCTCTTGGCTTGCTTTTCATCGTTTTGAGAAGCTCTCTTTTTAATTGATTTATTTTTATCAGCTTGGTAACAGAAAAAATAAAAAAGTGTTGCGTTCGGAAACATGAACTACAATTGCAAGGAGGACCACACATTAAAAAATGGCCGCCTTAATCATCGAACGGCGGCGACAAGCCTCAATTGTTGTGGTGGCCGCCATGTCCAAACGGTGGAACGGGGGTTCAAGGCAAGATCCGGTGGTGAAAATGTGTCGCTCCGCCTTCTTCTGGGCCACGGCCTTTGGGACCAGGTCTCTTGGCTTTGTCGTGGGGAGAGAAGCTAAGTCAAAAGCTAAAACTAGCATGAGGAGGAGGATCGTCCATGAGCGTTTCAAGCTGGCTCTCTCCATTGTTTCTCTTTCGATAATTTTCTCCCAGAAATATATGCATGAATTTGCTCTAGCATCGCTATTTATAGGTTTGAATTCCATGGAGAAGGATGCCATCTCCATATTGCTTGCCATGGCATTACAAATTTGTCGGTTAGAGTTGTGGATTTAGGTTTCTAGAATTGATAGATGCATATAAGTATGGAGAAAAAAACATGTTGCGGCTGCTTCCAAATCGAAATTTCGACGCTGGTGGCCATTTTTGCGAATCCGATTCAAGGCAAGTCAATCAGATAGAGATAGCAATGGCGCAAGAAAGAATACTGAACAAACTGACAAAAAAAAAGGAACGAGAAGCTTTGTTCTAATCCACATTAGCACAATTTATATATATGAGTGCGTGACCATTTCTCTCTAGTGAAATTCGAAGCTATTCCTTTTATGCAATTCATCTACCACTACTTTGATCTCATTCTTAGCATACATGCCCCGGATAGACCTTGACTTTACAAATAGGGAATCACACAATTTGTTATAGAAAATTATTTCAAATGACTCGCTTTCCATCTTGCTTTTCATTGTCCAATGTCGCTTGAGAAGATCGCTCTTGTTCACTATTTTATTTTAGAGACGTCAAAGCAACATAGGAGGGACAAAATAATAAAAAAAGAGCCACGTCGGCATTTTCAGTCAGTCAAGTTGGATGGAGTTTGTGAAAAGATTTAATTACACAAATTTGACTAGTTTTAGGATTCAATTGTATTTTTTGAGAGTTTTAGGACTATTTCCATGACAAGTTTTATAGTTTCAAACACACTCCAAAAAAAAAAAAAAAAAAAAAAAGACCAAAAGGAGGTAAGATAAATTAGTATGCAACTAAATCTGCAACAACTTTATTCAATTGGTGAATTTATTGAATAATTACAAGTAATTGCTTCAAAAAATTCACTCGAAGGCGGACTCAATTATGTTATGGCCGTGACAAGGCTCAATGATGACCGGGATCGGGTCCACCGGGGGCGTCACGCAAGATTTGGTAGTGAAAATGGGTTGCTTCGCCTTCTTCTCCGATGCTGGGGGGACTTTCAATGGGATTAGGTCCACTGGGGACATCATGCAAGATCTGGTAGAGAGAACGGCCTGCTTCACCTTCTTCTTCGACGCCGGCATGGCCTTGCCCGCCTAGGTCTCTCGCCTTTGTTGTAGGGAGAGGAGCTAGGCCAAAAGCCAAAATGAGCATGAGGAGGATCGTCCATGAGCATTTTAGATTAGCTCTTGCCATTGTTTCTTCCTTCTTCCTTCTTCCTTCTTCCTAATAATTTTCTCCCTAAAGTATATGCATGGCCCTTTCTCTAGTATTGCTATTTATAGGTACAAATTTTATCGACAAGGATGCCATCTCTATATTGCTCGTTTGACATTACTCATGTGTAGTACTCATGTGTAGTTGTTAAGAGTTCTAGATTTGTTTCTAGAATTGATAGATGCAAATCAGCACAAGTTATTCAATATGTTTCCATGTGTGCACGACAACTTGCCTTTTAAGAGCCAGATCTAATTAGTCTTTTCATAGAATTTATCTGCCATTACTTCCATCCCATTTTTAGCACATAAATATCCTGCTTAAAATTTGACCTCTACATTTCAATAATCACACGATTCGTTATTGAAAAGTATTTTGTTAGAATAATTAAATATTAAATTACGCATCCATCTAACGGTTTAAACTTTTAGAACTGTTGGTAATAATCTCATAAAATCTCATAAAATTTATGTGTCCGCATAAATCTTGACTTCACAATTAGGTAATCACGCAATTTGTTATAGAGAAGTATTTCCAAAAACTTGTTTCCCATCTTGGTTTTCATTGTCCGACGTCTTGAGAAGATCACTCTTCTTCACTGCTTATATATATTCACTTTATTAGCTGAGTAACGATAGTTAAAATAAGGCGTTGGGTTTGCGCACATTAGCTTGGAGCGAACCAAGTCAGTATGAAAGAGAGATTTCATAGCGGGACACTTTCCCGACCAAGGCTGTGGAAATAGCAACTTCCCTAATTGTCAAGAGCGTCTTGTTAAATTATTAATAGTGGAAACATTTCCTTGCAAGACACTTCGAAAATGAAATAATTACATTTTAAAAAAAAAAATTCACTCACTTTAATTGTAAATTAGATATTTTCAAATAACCTTTAATAATCTTTAACTAGTGCCCAAGAAACACTCTTTAACGTTTTATTTGTCAAGAATTAATACATAGACTTTAGGGTAATTCGACCGTTTCAATCTAGCAATTTAAATTGGTATAAAAATGTAGGTAAAAAGGAGAGAAGATAACGAAAAGCATGGGTAAAAGTGACCACTCAATCTGCTTACGGATAGGCCTGGTTTTTCGGTTTTGAGCTCAAAGGGATTCATGTGATTCCTATGTTATGTATCGGCGAATAAAAGGTATGGAACAATTTTTGGTGTAAAGTTTACCAGTAAGTATCTGATTTGTGTCTTCTCAATAAATTGTGGATAATTTATCCCGAATCTTGCACTAAATATTAACTGAAGTCCGTTTCCTTATTACACCTCTAAGTTCTCATATTGGCCTACCAAAAAATTCCATACTAATTTTTGTTAAATACAAATACCACACAAACAAATTCTAAACTATGCCATTGTTATACCAATATCTATTTTTTTATCACTAAAAAACCCTAAAACATGCCCATTGTAAAACTAATATCTCAAATTTTTTAATGTCACCAAAGCTCATAAACTATTATCACATTGGTATAAGTTTAGGGAATTATGAATTTTTTTTAAAAAAGGGTATTAGTGTCATATTTGGCAAAGTTTAGGATTTTTGTGGCAGAAAATGGCTATTTTTGTCACAATGGTACAATATTTAGGGTTTTTGTAACAAAAAAAAAAAAAAAAAACCTTTGAGGTCGTATAAAAATTCAATCCAAAAGTTTAAACTATTAGGTTGAGGGAGGCGGTGTGTAAATAAATTGAATGTAAACCCCATGGTCAAGTCAGGCTTGGGGTAAATTGCAACACATTCTCTCACATTCAAGTTGGATTATAAATGACACATGAAAGTTGACTAATGGGATAAATGTCCATGTGAAATAAACTAGGATAGATCCAAATAATATATTAAAAAGGCAAACCCAATAACTTAACTATTACGTGGAGGAAGAGTATACACACACGAACCCCATAGTCAAGTGTTGAGATTTTTTTAACAGGAATATTAACTTTACATGGCATAATTTAATGAGACCACTACCAACTGTTTTAAAAGTTTAAGCTGTTTAATAAAAAGTTTATTTGTTTTGTGAAAAATGTTTTTTAGGAAAATATTTTCCGCATTTTCCTTTATTTGGTTCGCTTAAGAAAATGAGTCAACGGATAGGGTTTTCCTACCAAAACTTAAATTCATAAAAATTATTTCCCATTTGAAAGAGCTTGAAAATGTTTTCCAAAATATTATTCTAGTGTTAGGGTCCTTGGTTCATGGCTGGTGGAAGGCCGCCTAGCTTGAGGCTCACTAGATCTAGGCGAGCTCGTGGCTTGCCCAATCTTGGTGAGGTTGACCTCGCTCGAGGTTGGCAAGCTCAAGCTTGCCTATGGTCATCGTCAGGCAAGCCTATGGTCGTCCTCAACCGATCGGAGCAAAGAAAGGGGCAAATAAAAGGAAAGAAATGAAAAAGAAAATGAAAAGCAAATATTTAAAAAAATATTAAAATTTGAATACTTTTTAAAAAAGGAAAGAAAAAGAAAAAATAATTAGAGTTTTGAATTTTTTGAAAAATGAGATTTTTTTTTTTTTGCTTGAGACAAAATTTGAATATTTGAAAATGTTTTCAATCATATATCATTAAATAAAGGACAACTAACCTTGTTCGCGAAAAAAATTTCCTTTATTATTGAGATTTTGGTGAAACAAATGTACCCGGAGGCGTTTCTTTCACTCCTCCCTCACGTTTAGTATAATCTTTTAGAGGCTTGGAAAAATTCGAATTCAGGATCTCTCATATGAAATTTTGGTGGAAGACTCTTAACTGTTATAAAAATTTAAATTGTTCGATCAAAGCGTGGTTTACTATTTAAGTTATCTATCATAAGCACTGATCATGAATTGGATCTCCCTTATTTGAGTTGTCTTGACTTCGTCGTCCTACGGAAATGTTGTAAATTTAAAATTTCAAAGGCTTTTATCCACCCATTTTCTTCTTATAGCGAATACTTCATTTTAAATTACTTACACGCCCCCATCAAATTTCGATAATACTTCGCAAGGTATCCCATCGAATTAAGCCGATCAAACCAAGAGGAGATGGAATGACTAACCAATCGCACATTTCGCCAACTACAAACAAGATCAACACCGCAACTGAATCCACAACAACTCTATTCCATTGGTGAATTCATTTAATAGTTACAAGCAATTGCTTCGAAAATTTCACTAGACGCGAACCTAATTATGGAATGGCAGCAGCTAGTTGCAATTGTGGCGGCAATTGGGTCTAGATGCGGGACGGGGTGGTCCGAGGCAAGATCCGATAGTGAAAGGGGTTGCTCCACCGACTTCACCAACATCGGCACGGCCTTCTGTGATCGGTTCTCTCTCGGTTGTTGCAGAAGCTAAGCCAAAACCTAAAACGAGCATGAGGAGGATTGTCCATGAGCATCTTAGATTAGGTTTTGAAAGAAGATAAAGAAGCTACGGGAAGAAGGGAAGAATCGTATAAGAGGAACTTTTGGGAGAATTTTGTGTATTCTATTCCATTGTTTTACTGATGTACAAAGTCATGTAAATATAGTACATGAGGTGTACAAAAGAAAGGAACATATATTCAACGAATCAAATCTAATATTTGATTAATCCAATCTACTCCTCAATTGATTTAATGAATCAATCTCAATCCAAAAGGATTTCGTCCAGCTTGAGTACATTTTCCAACAATCCCCCTTAAGCTGATGGCTTGTAGATATCCAAGACGCCTAATTTGCTCAATAGATATGCGTGTTGTCTCTGACAAAGAGGTTTGGTGAACACATCTGTAGGTTGTTCTGTGGTCCCAATTCTTTTTGTTTCGATCTCTCCTTCTTGAATCTTGTCTTGAGTGATGTGATAGTCCACTTCTGTATGTTTTGTTCCTTCATGCATTATGAGATTTGCCACAAGTTTGAGAGCCTCATCATTGTTGCAAAATAATTTTGTTGGTCCCTTCACTTGTATCCCAAGGTCCTAAAGTAAGCCTCGTATCCAGACTATCTTGCAAATGGTCTTTGCCATGGCTCAGTATTCCACTTTGGCTGATGATAGTGAGACAATTGCTTGTTTCTTTGTCTTACATGAAAGTAAACATTCTCCCAGTTTAATGCAAAAACCAGTGATGGATCTTTGATTCATGGGACAAGTTGCATAGTCTACATCACAATAGGCTGTCATCTCCATTTTATGGAGAGAAGAATCCTAAGTCTTGGGCATTTTTTCAAATCTTTTACGACCTTTAGAGCAATATTCATATGAGATTTTTTTTTATTTATTGTGCATACACTTGCTTAGTGCCTATATTGCATAACATTTATCATGCTTGGTCATAGTCAAGTATATGGGTTTCCCAATGAGCTTCTGATAACTTGACGGATCTCTAAGTATAGGATCTTGATTTTGAGATGATCCAATATCATTTTCTGCCATAGTTAATTTGATGTTCTACCCAATTGGAATAATAGCCAGTTTGCATCTTGAAGGTCACTTACGATATGATTTTCAGTATAAATTTTTGTTGGCCGAGAGAGATTTCTTGGTCAGATCGAACAATCTCAATCCCAAGAAAATACTTTGGTGATCCCAAGTCCTTAATATGGAATTTGGAATTCAAATACTCCTTAAGGTTCTCTATGGTAGTTTTGTCGTTCCCCATAATGAGAATGTCATCAACACATATCATCAAATAAATAGATGGCATACCTTCTGTCCACGTGAGCATAATCCTATTGGACTTGGCACACCACTGCCTATAAGCTTGTTTGAGACCATACAGGGATTTGTAGAGACAACATACTCTATTATGCCCTTGTCTTCATAAATCCCAAGGAATATTCATATAAATTTCTTCATCCAAGTCCCCATGAAGAAAGACATTATGTCCGTCCATTTGGTGTAATGGTCAGTCGTAGAGAGTAGCAACTGATAAGAAGGAACAGATTATCACATCTTTGGCTATTGGAGAAAAGGTTTCACGGTAGTCGAAACCTTCTCGTTGTGTAAAACCCTTAGTCCCTAATTGAGCCTTGTATTGTTCGATTGACCTGTCTGCTTAATACTTATTTTATACACCTATTTGCAGCCAATTGGTTTTCGATTTAGAGGTGGTGTCACAAGCTCCCTTGCCTAATTTTCGGTTAAAGCTTGCAATTCAACTTCCATAACTTTCTGCCATTATGGATCAGTAGATGCTTCATCACAGCTAGGTTCTCGCTCTTCCGATATACAGCTAATGAAACATCTATGTTTCAGGGAGAGTTGATGGAAAGAAACACAAGATGAGATAGGATAATGAATACATGTTGCATTGAATGCCACACAAACGTAATCCTTGGTCCATGTTGGTGGACAGGTGATTCGCCTGGAGTGTCGTGCAGGATCTTGTTGCGGTGGAGGTGACGATGATTCTTCCACAGTGGCATTTAGCGAAGAATTGAAAACTTCTTCAATGGGCATAATAATGGAAGATAGTTCCTTAGTTTTTGCTACAGCAAGAACCTCATCTAAAGTTGAAGCTGATGTTGAAGAGAAATTTGAAGTCTCCGGAGGTGCAGCAAGTATATACTCAAGATCTAGAGATAATGCTTCCTTAGATAAGAAATTACATGAATTAGCCATGGTATCCAAATCTTCCTTTGATAACCCCTCTGCACGGAATGGAAATACTTCTTCATGAAAAACAACATCTTTGTCTACGGAGAATTAATCTGTAGAAATTTCAAGGAGACGATATCCTTTTGCAAATTTGGGTAGCCCATGAATACACAACGTCGGGCATGGGGACCCATCTTGTCTCGAGGGCCCACTGTGATGGCATAACTTAAACAACCAAAGACCTTTAAGTTTTCCAACTCTAGTTTCTTCCCATAAAGCAGTTCAAATAGAGTTTGTTTGCCAAGAATTTGAGTAGGTATACGATTGATCAAATAAGTTGTCATGATCACATAATCGCACCAAAATTTTTCTAGAATAGTCGCTTGGAACTTTAGTGTAGATCCTACTTCTAGAAGATTGCGATGCTTACATTCTACCACCCTATTCCATTGTGGGGAATAGGTACATGAGCTCTCATGTAATGTGCCATTAGATGAAAAAAGAGAAGCACAAATACCGTTGAAAAATTCTCTCCTGTTATTTGTGTGAATCCACTAAATAGATATTTTGAACTGATTCTTTGTTTAGGCAAGAAAAAGTTTTAAATGAGAGATAGCTTAACTCTCAGACTACATAATAAAAACCCATGTGGCACGAGAATAATCGTCCATAATTGTAAGGAAGAAATGTGAGCCATCATGATGTGCTATATGGTGGGGTTCCTAAATATCAACAAGAATCAATGGAAAAACATTGCCAGTATGAGTTTTGCTAGAAGGAGAATGTGATCAAGATTGCTTCGCAAGAGGACAAATGTGACACTGAGAGTGGGAAAAAAAACACTATAACCCATTTTTGAATGTAAAAGGAAGCATTTATCATTGGTGGTCATGTTACACAATTATTATTTTTCAAAAAAAAAAAAAAAAAAAACCCAAGATAAATCAAGACTATTTGGAAATCGAACAAGACTTGGCAAGAATTTTCTTCGCAAACTATAGATACATAAATGAGGTTAAAATGAAACTCTGAGACAAGTGTGAAGATTGATTGTGCTTGTCATTGTGACATAGGTGACATTTCCATTGGGAAGTCATACAAAAATAGGAAAGTTTGTTCCTTTGTGTATAATGGAGAAAAACTTTTGTCACAAACAATATGACACTTGCTGAGTCCATTATCCATGCATTTCTTGAAATAGAGTTTATCGAGACAATGAGATATACTTGAAAAATTCATTCCTTTGTTGGAAGTGTCCAATTTCTACAAAGCCTGCATAAGTTGCTCATATTGTTCATGTGTAATGGGGCGTGCGTTAGAATTCGGACTAGTCGAGGTCAATGACTTGATAGGTTGCTGAATTTTTTTTTTTTTCCTTTTCTCCGGGCTTACCATGAAATTTCCTGCAATTATGAATTGTGTGATGTAGGCATTTGCAATACTCACAAAATTATTTACCTTTTCCTTTGGTATTTTGCCTATAATTCTTGGATGACGTGGCAAAATTCTAACCGTTGGATGCTTTAGTCATCCTTTCACAGTTCGATTTAGCTGATGTGTTGATGGATCGTGGGCCATTTAATCGCATAGCATAGGCACTGATTGACCATGAACCGTCTGATCGCATGGAGTAATCTAGGCCATCCATTCCACTCTTCTTAAAAAGTTTTTCTTCTCCACTCTTCGTGAACCTAGCGCTTACTCCTCTTTGTCTTCTAGGGTTTTGTTGAGAACTTCATCGAGAGCTACAAGCGAGATGCTCTCGCTTCCTTTAGCATATTCCGGCTAGGAGAGTGGTTGACTCTCTTCTTGGACTGCAAGCTAATAGATGCGGCTGAGTGGTGGTATTGGATCCATGGCCAAAATCTGTGATAAATATGAGTTATGAATTGTTAAAAATCAAGAGAAATCTTGTTGCTTTCTCTTTGTCCCTTATTGCCTTGTATTCTTTGTGAAGTGGCTTTGAGCCCTTCAAGTTTCTTTATGCTGCCTCCCGTTCATTCCAAAGTGCGGATAGCTTGCTAAAGCATGTCGCAATGGAGATGTTTCCTTGCTTCAACCCTGAGAGTGTCTAGGTGAACGAGAAGATCTTTGCTCTATCCAATTTCCTATACATCTCTTTTATATTCTCCCACATAGTTTTTGAATCCTTTATTAGGGGTAATCCAGCTGTGACTTCTGGAGCCACGCAGTTGCCAATCCAAGTTCTCACCAACCGGTTACACTTTCTCCATTATCGTGCTGTTCTTAGATCTGCTGGAATCGGAATGGTTCCATTCAAAAAACCATCCTTATCTTTCGTAACCAAATGCCTAGGTCAAATAACTTTCAGATCCAATAAGTTGATAAGCGATAAGTCGTAGCTTTGGTCCATTGGCAGTGGAGACGAATAGTGGATCGCCCAACTCTAAGCGACCACTAGTGGTTGCAATGGAATATGGTAGAAACCTAAGTGGCAAAATTAGTTAGGGATTTGTTCCCATTCTCGACCTGATTCCTCCCTCGCATTGAGAAATACCAAGTAGGGATTTGGTCCAATACTCGAGTCATTTGACTCAATCACTTGCCCCACATTGATTGGATCCAACTGAATGGCTGTGCTTGCCCGTTTACTATTGGTGGATTGCAGTGCTGGGCCCTACTTTGGTGGCCCTGGTTTCCTAGAGATGATACATTTGGGCTCCAGCCCAAAGTACGAAATGGATTAAATGGTACCCATTAGTAAGGATGGCTCGTGAAATTTAGCCAAGATGGGCTACCCCATATTTGATGAAGTCTGGATGGGCTGCCATTGCATTTGTTGGGCCTGAATAAGTTGCTCTTGAGATCCAAGAACAACAGCAGATGGGTCCACGATTGGATCCCAAACTTATGAGATTTGAGGCGTGATTTCTACTGGGAAATGCTCTTTTGAGGCTAATGGCAAAGTCATGATGGTGGTACAAAGAAAATTTTCTTCACTTGCTTCTTTCCCTTTTTCAAAAAATGAGGATTAACTTTGTTTTGCAGGTTAGAGTCCCTTGGCAGGCAATCGTTCTTGCTGATGGGCATCAACTGTCCCAGCATGCATGCCGTAAGTCGAGGAATCTATTGTCAAGAAGTGCCGAGCGAGCCTATCACTGGCAAACCTCGTCACCAATGTAAGCTTAATGCAAGACCAATAGCACCAAAGTCACAGGCGTGTGTATCCCTGCTGGATCCATTATCGTGCAAACTCGAGATAGATCTTGTGGGTGAGAAACTGCTCTTGTTGAGTGGCAAGAATAAGATTTTTGGTCAAAGCGAGTATGATTTCTCATACTCCTTAATTATCTCTACCTGATGTTTCTTTTATTTTTGGCCAAAATGTTTAATGCTGTAAAGATTATGACGAATGTTTTCGAATTGATTGTATTGATGTTATAATGTCCCATAAACTCCAAAATTGGGAGTGATCAGTTTTAGAGTAGGCTAATTCCCACTATAAAACTGAGAACCACCCACGAAGGACCTATTCCGTAAATTGGGAACCGAAATCCATCCACTGGTTCTTGGACCGACTTGGGAAATGAAGCTGGCCATTGCACTGCGATCATTATACCGTCCCGAGTTTTTATGACCACATAAATGATACTAATTTTCTTGGTGGCAGGTATTTGGCAGCGTCTATTGAGGTTGAAGCTTCTTTTTTTCTCAGTTGCTGGAGTTTTTAACAAATCAGAAGTAACGGAAGATCTCCAACAGCAGAGGTCATTAATTTGACTAAGGCCGAAGGAGCTGTCTTAGGGTTTTGAAAGATAAAATAAAAAAATAAAAAAGATATATGGCCTGATCCGTTGGGTCGGTCCACAGCTGGAACAGGGAACAGGACTGATACTCATCAGCTCGGACTGTTTCGATCCAGTCCAATTCATTTGCTCACCCTATCCAAAATTAAAGTCTGAATATAACCCACGATAACTACACGCCCCTGTATAAACTTTTAGAAAATATAATCCATGACCAACGTACATCACCGCAATTTAGGCATCATTGACAGCTAAAGAAAGGGAAAAAAAGACATAAGAATCGATCTTTATAATTTCTCAACTATCTTTGGACAATTGTTAGTTTGACAAATGTATCTACAAAGAGTGAAAAGATTCTCATGGTGAATGACAGTCCCTGAATCAATCCGAGTCTAAGCGAGAACCAGTGTGGAGAAGAGACTTCATCTATAATTAGATTAGTTGAACATTCAACATGAATATTTTTCACCGGAACAGACAAAGAAGAAAAAAAAATTTGCAAGAGGAAAGGAGACTCAACATGCTGGCTAAGTGAACACAGACTCAGCATATCAAAATCTGAAGTCAGGTTCCGCGTCCATCGCCCAAGCAAATTTTGCCAACAGAGACTTGTTGAAAATCTGCAACAGCAAAAAATATAGGTCATACCATTTCGAAGACCAGCCCCAGCTAACTAAAAAGTAAGGGGACCAGGAAATTCGGAATTATCGTGCCATCCTTTTCTCGTGGGGAAAAAAAAGTATCACTAACTTAAGCTACCCTCGTTTAGATAATAAAATGACTAATTCCAGAGACTACCTAGACATGTGCAAAATTTGAAGCTACTACTAACCTTTTCAATTGGAACTTCGTGCCGCTTGCACCATGCAACTGTGATCCTTGGGTCAAGATAGTTGATTTTGGATGTGCCCAGTGCAACAGTTTTCAGATCTTCTCTGGTAGTTTTGTCCCGTTCCATTTTCTCAATTTTCGCCTCAATTTGAGCAATCTTCTTCTCTAACCTGCACAGCAGAAGATGAGGCAACATCGTACATCAGAAATATCTACATAGCTGCAGAATGGGGAACAGGTAGCAATTATATTACGCGTCTGAGCTCAAGTTCCTCTTTTGCTTTCCATCAGCACCCTTTAAGGGAGGCTTTCCTTTTCGAGAACGATCCAAATCTACTTTTAGCTCTTTCATATTGTCCTGCACATGATTCAGAACATCAGCTCCATTCAAACTATAGTGAATTCTTAAGAGTTCCTAAAATCTCTTATGAAGCCCATATAGAAAATCATGGTCCATTTGCAAAACCGATGTGAAAATTTGGGATATGTAGGTTGGGACCAGATATACTGTATAATAGCCAGAAATCGAGAGAGAAGTAGTCACCTGCAATTCATCTATCTTCTCTTGCAACCTGGTCATTTGTGCTGCATGGGTTTTTGAAATACTACGTTGATGATTGCAAATAATAGCAACCTGAAGACCAAAACAATCACAAGTACAATTAATACTTGTTTATGCACTGCACGTTCTTCTGTAATAAACAATAATTACCTCTTTATTTGCACGCTGATAGACTACAACTTTTTCTGCAACTTCTCCATCTTTGGTGTCTCTACTTAACTGTCATCAAACAAATGAAAAGCTTCCCTATTATATTCTATCTTTTCACAACATTATGGAAGTGTAAGACCAATTACTGTGTTTTACATATGAAAATATCCTTTGTATGTATCAACAAGCTAACCAGCTCGAAAGATCCCTTGATGACTAGACATCATTTGAAAATCATGCCTTTCCGTTTTGATGGGATGCATCTAATATATGCATGTAACACATGTTTGATCTTCTTGCCAAGGCATCTAAGCTTAAAAAGTACTGGAGATGAATGTAGCCTCCCATGGCTAAAATATCTATCCACCCGACAGATGAAGTACATCAAACATATTGTAACACCAATTAAAACCCCCTCAAAAGGCAAATGTGAGCCTACCATCTCATCCAAAGTAATGGAAGCGTTATATGTACGGAAAACTTTTGCTGTCAGACCAGGCATGAGTTCCTTCAGATGAGCATTCAGTTTAGTTGTATCCAGCTCATCGAAAAGAGGATCACCAGGCTTTTCCCTACACAAACCAAACCAAAGCAAGATAAATTGACCACATGAAAAAGCAAATGCATATGTCCATTTTGAAATGGGCAATAAGTCCTGTAACTCACCAGATTGAAAGTGCACAATTGCCTTGTAGACAGGGAGCTCAACTTCTACAGTGTTTTCATATCTAATAGAGTCTTTACCAAGAAAGTTAAACTGAAAATTGACAAAGCACAACAGCCAATTTAGCTCCAAGAAGCAAGCAGAAATATTTGAACTTTCAGCATTTGAATTCATCTTACCTCCAGTGAATTTGGACTAATTGCTTTTACATTTTCAACTTTCAGCGTGCAGCACCCAACAGTATCCGCTTCATCATCATCCTGAGTAACAAAAAGCAAACAAATTGGTAACCATAGAATTCACTCTGCTAATCAAAGCAATGATTCTTTGTGGAATCAAAATTTAATGTCTAGTGAGATGTAGATACATACTATTATTTTGAAGAGGCTTCTTTTTAATTGTCATACACACGAAAAAAGTTTCTTCCAGAGAGTACAATTTCCTATTTTAAGTTACTTTAGAATAGGAATCTGAAAAGGAGACATGTATATATCTCCACAAAACAAGCAGAACCGAAGTTGTGGCACAAACTTGATATGGAACAAGCAATTCCATCTCGAGCTTTCCAAATTTTCATGACTACCATGTGGAAAGTTATTTGATCAATTTCATAATGTATGTTGATTGTATCACCAAACAATTACAGGAGAATAGTTACTCGCAAACACCTCATTTCAGGACCTTATATCTCATATATATTAAAAAATCCTAAGTGATGCTTATTCATCTTAGATACAATGGCTTGCCCAATTGTGCCAGATTAGCAAGATAACCACATCCTTCCCCAGAGTCATCACAAAAGAGTCCATGGAAAAGAGAGTTTGCAAATTTTGTTTTGGGGGAGAGAGAGAGAGAGAGAGAGAGAGAGAGAGGAGGGGAGTCAATCTCGAGAAGTTTCAAATACGTACCTTCTCATTGCCAGCCCTGAGAGCTAGTTTATCAATCAGATATGTAGCAACTGCTATCTGCCGCTTCATAGCATCTTTACTCGTAAAATTCTTTGTGTATGCTGTCCTGATGTTTGCTATGTAATCCCTACGCTCAAAATATCACACTTTTGGCAATCAGTTATGAATCATATATAAAAACATCTAATGACAAATTGATCACCACCAACATCTGCCACTCAAGTTCTGCTGTACCTTCAACATCCTTGCTTTCTCATATTTCTCTTTATCGCTTTGGCCCTTCAAGGAACTGCTCGCAGCGAGGAAGACATATTTAAATTCCTTTGGATTAATAGGATCGTTCCAAAAGGCTAACCACGTGACGGTATTGTCATGCCTTACTTCTTTCCATCTGCCACATACCAAGAGTCCAGATATCTTAATTTATAAATGAAGATGAAATAACAATTAGGATAACAACTTTATTCCAGGAGGACATAAATGACAGTACTTTTCACCAGGGATGGGACATTCTGGCGCAGGGACACCTTTCCCAATATTGATTGTAATATCCCTAGGGCGAATGCGTCTCTTCAGCTTTCCCATCTAAAACCAAACACACCAACCATTAGGAATGAGCCAAATGCACATGTTTAATCAAAATAGTCCACGTATCAAACAAAATGATGTTGAGCCAGGAGAAAACACATGCAGTCAAAGATTATGCATGAAACCTTTGGATGTTCTCCACGTCCACGGAACAAGCCAGGCGGTTCAACCCTGAAGTTTCCAACCTGTGGAATAACTTACTGTAAGCCTTCAGCATGATAAAGCACATTTATGCTTGAGAAAACGACAGCAATATATCAATCAAAACCACTGAATTGACCAAAGATGCAGTAAACTACACAATTTATGTATCCACAGCAACTTAGCATTCCGTTAAAAGCAATGATTACCCATGCCCCAATAGGACAACAACCAAGATACAGGTGGAGGGTATAGTTCAAAAAGACGTAACATTATCGACTGGACAAGTTAAAAATCACCGGCACTAGACATGTTATTGAGATCTACCACTCACTGATGCAGAAATAAGATAACAAGAAGTTAACAAATTAACATCATTATTAAACAAAATAGATATGCCTCATGCTCCGTAAATTCAAACCAAATAGCTAAACAAATTGCATTGAAACGTAGCCAATCTTCAATCCAAAATGGGACACAATCGTAATAGAAATTCTCACAAAAGGAGTAAAACAACTAAAAACTTATAGACATTACATCACTTTAAAGTGTTTCAGGGTAATCCTTACTGAAAAAGAAGAAAATAATGACAAAAATAACTGAAGAAAAATTTCAATGCAGAAGGAACAAGTGACAAGACACAGCACAGCAAATTATTTGAGGGCATTGTTCAAATCCAGAATACACAAGATGTGATCAAGGTTTAGAGATAAGAGTAACCTTTTCTTTCACACCATCTACAATGGCCCACATGTACTTCTCCTCCAGCTTCATCTTATCTTCCTTGAGGGCATTCTTTTCCTGCATGAAAGACAAAAAAGTAAAACATCTACAGAAGCAACAGAAATTGACCTGGGTAACATTTGGCATCGTGACATCAAGAACAGCATATAACATGTTGGTACCTATTAAGCAAACTAATACTGTGCATAACCAGAGGCACAAAGAATTCATTTCACAGTATTCATAGTTAAGTGGAAAAACATCTCAAACTTTCAGCAGCAGAAATCGTCATAGAAGCAGCTGATAGCGTCTGCATCACACTCAAGATGCTTCTGCATCCAAAACAGAATTTGACTTCACAGCATACTTTTGGCAGCGAAATAGCATAATGGGTACTACCATATCATAAATTAAAGATACATGGATGAACAATTAAATCACAGCAGACTATCAGCCTCATAGCTTTGTGACCAAAAAAGAGCCAATAATAGGCAATGCTAACAAACAGCAAAATCTTTTCATGAGGACTTGGACCTATCGATGTGCCACAAAACGACAATGTCCTCTCATTAGACTAGATGCAGGCATGAAACAAGAAAGCAAAACAACAACGAAACAAAGACTGGCAATAAGTTGTAATTATTGGTTGATATAGCAATTTACTAGCTCAAGCAAAGTGAACAAAACTTACTTCTTTGGTCATTTGCTTCTTCTTCTCTTTCTCCTGCTGATACCAATCATATATCGGGTAAAATCACAGTGTTCCAATTTCTGAATCACATGATTGCTTCCAAGAATCTTTTTCCAATCACTCCAAAAGTTCTCCTTGAACTTATCTTTCTGCATGTAGTCTGTATCTTTCATCACAGCAAACATTGTAGCCACCTGCAAATCAAAATTCCACCAAATGACTAACCAAATAGCTAAAAGAAAATCTAAGGTAAGAACCTAATGGTTCCAGGTCAATTGATTAGGTTGCTCATGAACTAAACTACTGAGCATGACCAATGAATAAAGAAGCCCAAGATCAGAAAGATAGCAGAAGAATGCAAAGAGGAGAGAAAAGGGGATGGCTTACTTCTTCCTGTGCCGGAGTCAAATCGACAGGCTTCCTTTGTAAAGCATCTTTACCCCATGAGGTGTATATGGAGGTGGAAAAATGACCCCATTGTGAACCAAGGTAGTCCATTTTTTCTGGCCATCGCCAGAAGTAGGTGTTACCTTAGTGGATTTAGAATACTTTGAATTTTTCATTACTTTCTTAAATTTCTTGATTGGCTTTGTGATCTTCTTCTTTATTAAAACTTTTTTCACACTGTCCTTTGCAGAGGAAGACTTGTTTCCTGATGCAGAAGCTGCTGCTGGCTTTTTCATCCTCTGGGAAATTGGAATGTGGTCATCGTCATCTGACTCCGGTTCTCCTTTCACAGATGGTTTCGACTTTGTTGACGTTGATGCATCACTAGTCTTTAGCTTTTTGACCAACAACTGACCAGACAAAGTTGTC
This sequence comes from Eucalyptus grandis, assembly GCF_016545825.1. NCBI lineage: Eukaryota > Viridiplantae > Streptophyta > Magnoliopsida > Myrtales > Myrtaceae > Eucalyptus > Eucalyptus grandis. The sequence goes on along the minus strand of NC_052614.1, from coordinate 3,282,219 downwards.
TTCTCTAGTGGCCTTTACTTGTCACAGTGGAAGACTTTGCCTGATCCCTACTTAAGGCAAAACCATTTTCCTGTGTTTTCGCTACCAAACGTTTCTTTTCATTGGAAGCAAAACTATTATGAGAAGATGTAGAGGCATTGGATTTCAGAGGCAACCTTGATGCTAAAGGCTTTTCATCATCTGAATCGTCAGGAGAATATTTTGAGGATACCTTTCCCAATGATGGAGATAAAACAGGCGTAGCGCGACTTTTGCCAGAGTTGTCCTGAAGTCTACTACTCAATGGTTTATCATCATCAGAGTCACTGTTGGATTCCTCTTTAGCAGGCACTACTGAACTCTGTTTGGACGAATGCCTCGACTGATCATCCGGTGACTTTGATGACTTCAAACCTGTCGGTGGTGACTTCACTGGGGGGAGCTTGGCAGTAGAAGATGATGCTTTTGGACTCATGTCAGGGGATCTCATGGATGATGTCCTGGGAGAAGGATGGACCTTACCTTGTTGAGATCTAGCACTTTGGCCATTTGAGGAATGTATCCCTGAGGACCCCAACAACACATCATTCCTCTGAGAAGGTGGCTTCTTTATCTCTGTCCTTATCAGATTTTTCTTTGTTGTGGTATTGGTCCTTTGAAAACCACAGGCGCATCATCATCATCATCGAAATCATCAGATACATTTGGCTTTATAGGAGCCTGAAGCGCCATCATCCAACAAAGTATTTCCTTTGCATGTATGTGCAATCAGTCTCTATAAAACAGAACTCAAATCCTTTTAAAGAGCAGCAAATCTGCCAAAAGCGAGTGATGATGATCAGGAACAGAACGAAGTCATCTGAAAATAAAAAATAAAAAAGTCCTAACAGGTTTCCCAAAAAAAAAGGACAAACAATTGGGAAAATTGGGACTATTTCCAATCAGATCACTATAATTTTAAAATGATTTCAATAACGTCCCTCAATCAACATTGGGCGTAATAAATGGATATGAAACGACCATACTGAAACCAAGGCAAGAGCATAGCAACTTTATCTAAGTTTCTAAAACCCAGCAGCCCGATTGGATAGCACCGAACTAGAATGACCATAGCAGTCATTCGGAAAGGCAAACGCATCAACCAAATCTACAAGGGTGGGAAGAAGCACAGAGGGAGACATCAAGCTCTCGAAAGCATCATCGAATCCAAAATTTATAAATTACACAACCCGTTCTCAAATTAATCCTCCTCTCTTCGCTAGAGAAGAGAATGTCCAAGAGGATTAAAGATTCCACCTAAAAAATCAGCTCAATCTCTAACACGAACATCGGAGCCCTCTTCATCGCACCAACCCTCGAAAGCACTCAAGTAGAATCAAACCCCGAGTCTACAGATACTACAAAAACTAAGAATCCCTCTCTCCGACCCAACGCATGTCAAAAGCCGCCTCGCCAAACTCAGACAATCTATGCACAACCCCGATTCACTATCGGCCAGGCCAACCAGAGGCAAACTCAGCACCCCGATGCACAGAGCCGAGCTCGCCGGAGAACTCACCGCGAGCCAGCGCCAATCCGACGTCCGATTCCGGCCGTCTCCAGCTCCGCGCAGGGTGGGGCCCGTCGAGCGCCGGAACCGCAAGGGGACCAGTGCGCAGCAAAGCCTCGGGAACCAGTCCGCGAGCTGCAGCGAGGGGGCGGGGCGATTGAACAGGGAAGGCGGCGGAGGGGGGCGCGCGCGGGCGGCGGCGGCGGCGGCGGAGGGAGCTCCCACCTGCAATCGCCGTCGGGGATTGATCGGGCGGCGGCGGCGGCGGCGGCGGAATCGGGGGTGGCTACGGCGACGGGCGGCGAGAAACGCGCATTTGCTGGACCGAAACCCTAAGCTGCAGGAGGGAGGGGGAGGGAGGGAGGGGAGGGAGGGAGGAAGGAACTCGCGTCTCTCGCTCTCGTTTCTCTCTCTCTCTCTTTTATCTGAATCTCGTTGCTTTCGATTATTTTGGAAGCTCTCTCTCCCTGCATCTTTGAGAAGGCGACGGTGCCTCCTTGCTGTGTGGGCCTGCGCCCCCGGCCATCGGTCCGGCCCACATCCCTCGAGCCCAATAAAGCGACCCGGCCCAATGGGCCCATGCTAGGGTCGGGGCTTGCTCAACATGTAATTATCACACGTGATTTTTTTTTTTTTTTGGTCGGTATTATCACGCGTGATTAGTTGACCTGATTAAGTTCTTAGAAAAATCCGTGTCGTGCCGAGACGAAGTGACTTCCGACCCTGAGGAAGATTTCCCCGCGGCCGCCTACAATCTCAATATGAACGTGTTCGATTTTTGAGGCTTTGCAGACAACTGATGTCGCGGACTATGATGTTCCCTCTCTCTGATGTCTGGACGAACCCCGTGACAGTGTCCATAGATGCGCGATGAGCTTTGGATATTCGCATCCTCTTCCTTGAAATTAGTGCTTAACAGGGCAAAAGCTAGTGCTAAAATAAGAACACTTACCTTTTTATTGGGTATCCTTTACTTTGTGAAGCATATGCTCTATTTCTGAGATATATTGGAATAGTAATGTAAATGGTTCATAAACTTTAATTTATTATATGTTGTAGTCTCTAAACTTTTAAAATTATTTAATGTGCAATGTGATATTTAGATTTTTGATACATATTTAACTTAATCATTGAACACCAAATTATCTCAATTTAAATAACATAAGCCCAATACCTTCATCCAAAGAGATCACTAAGGAAAATGTCAAATCCAAGTCCATCAACATATTCAATTAAATCCACATTCATTTAAAAACTTAAGTCAACTAAGATATACTAGCTCCCACATACTCTCATTGATTCTTTGATTTGGGACTCTTTTTTAACATAAATCACACGTACATTTCAACAAAAAGCATATAATAACCCAAACTAAACACATATGACGAGGAAACACCCGGATTAATATGTGGTGGGTGACTGTACGTAATACATGATTTCTTTTGGTAATTGACACACCGTAGAATATCATCAACATGATTTCTTCTTTGTGAAATGACATCGGCAATCTCTGTACTCGTACTTAAAATTAAAATTATCCCTCTATTTTCAAAAATACCATCGGTTGCCTATCATTGAGTCAAATCATGGTTTTTGCTAAAGCTACCTTATCAGCGCATTTAAATATTTTCAACACCGTTTTCCTTCTTTTTAAGCCGACTCTTTTTTAAATTTTCTTTTTTTGCATGGACTTCTTGTTATGCTCCTTCAAAATAGTCAAAAGCTATCAATGCAATTTGCAACTTAAAAGCCCTTGGTGGTCATGACCGCCACGAGCTCGAGATCTCCGACATTTATATCTCATGACCACTTCTCTTCCATGGTCGTGAGCTTCGAGCTCAAGAAGCCATGGTGATTGCTAGTTTCAAGCTCAAGTTCGAGTGGATGGCCTTGGCGGTCGCGAGTTTCGAAGCTAGATTAGGCCACAGTGGCTGCAACCCTCAAGCTCAAACGGCCATGCCCAAAACTTCAAGTTCGAGCTTGAGCAACCATGGCGATCACAAGCTTTGAAGACCGATCTGGCCATGGCAGCAGCCAGTTTTGAGTTCAAACGGCCATGGCTATGAGCTTCAAGCTTGAGCACCCATGGTGTTGTCGTGAGTAAAAAATATACTCATGTTCTTACTGTCCATGTCAGTATAGACCGGCGGAAAAAGGAGCGACATAATGGATGAATGGTGACCCTTTTTCAAAAAGTAGTGCTGCTCCCAAGCACATTGCGTCTTTAGGGAGCTCAGGGTACATGCTCCACCGGGATCCAAAATTGATTGTGGATGTTGGGAAGAAAGATCGTCAAGAAAGAATTCAAATCTAAGTAAATTGGTTAAACTCACTTTTACTTAAAAGTTCAAGGCCAACTTGAAAATATTAACTCCACCTTTCTAACATACTTTACATGGACATCTCAACAATGGATATGGCAGACATTCTCTCATTTTAAGAACTCAATATTGTTTATGCCAAAATGCAATTAATTACGATGACAATCACCCTTTCAAAACATTCGTGGTTACGAAACATTGCGTGTTGGGACAGTTCTTTGAAAGACCGTGGAAGGGTTCTATATTGTTTCATGATTAATATTTGAATGGCGAGGTTTAGCTTCTGCTTGGGACGTGTGGTGATGAGAACTGCACCAGTTTATGCATGTAATACCCCAGAGAAAAACTTAACCAGTTCTGATTTCCCTTCCTTTTCTCTCCTCTCTGCCTTCCCTCTCCCCCTTCTTGGTCAGAAAAACGTGGACCAAAACGTGCTGTCCAACGACGCCCCTCGCAGCCTCATCGTCACTGCGACGGTACCTCCCCACCGTCTCCATGAGACGGTCTAGCCGCCACCCTTCCACCCTTCCCCAAGCATAGTTGGTCACCTAGAGCAACCGCTGCATCTACCCAAGCAGCTAGGACGGGAATAGGCACTCAAGGTGGGTAGAAGATCCCATTCAGTTCATCAACTTCGGTGAACAAGATCAGACACGCTTGCTTCAGTTTTCTTAACTAATCCAAGATGTCAACATAAAAGGGCTCCATTGCACTCAAAGAGGTTCCTTTCGCTTTTGGTCCTAAAGCTAGAAAAACCAATGTCCAAATATCGATTTCAGATGGGTGCTTTGCTAAAATAAAACTGCAGTAATAACGTTTCCCAATCTGGTCCATCGTAGTATGATAATTTCTTACGCTTCAGTCATTCTTTCATTTCCGAAACTAGTTGCTTATACTTGCTCCTAATATTTGAACTTTGATCTTTTCTTCTACTCCTAATTCATAAGTATCACAAAGGCTTGAAAAGCTGAAAAGGAGAGAACAAAAAGCAAAAGAAACCATCTCCTTTTAGCTCTTCCTTACGTCATTCCTATTACACTCGTTTCGGTGAATCAAATCCGTAACAATATGGCGAGTGTATCTTAGACAGTGTAATGCTGTTGGATGGTCTCAATGTCAAGCCCCTTCAGCTTCACCACTGACTCAACATGCCCCTTGAGAGTGTGCAGCTCCCTCAGCCTGCAAAAGTCAATTGGTTTTCAGAATCCACTCGAGGAAAGATTTAAAAGTCTAGAATATGATGTCTAGAATATGGGCTTAATGGTATCTAATCGCAATAATTTGGCGTTTTCTACTAGCTTTTTAAGTAGTTATTCTCATAAAACTAAAGTAGAAGGCGTCAAGGGATGGCCATGGCATGAATTCACAAGTCATGACATCTAACGGTATAATTTCATCTAGATGTAGCGCCAAAGTTTCTTCATTCTCCAAGCTGACCATTCTTTCCTCAGCAATTTATTTGAGGCATTGGAGACCAAGAAATGAAAAAAAGCATGAGAATCCTTCTCCAGTTCTTGACTCTAAAGTATTTTGCTAGGCCAACTAATTTTTAAAGTGTGGAGTGAGCGTAATTTTGACCTCATACGATTGACATATCTTTCAATGAGAATGAGGCTAATTACCTGCGACTTCGGCACGTCTCTTGGCTTGTTCAGCAATCTCGACAACTCCTCCGTGCTATTGTCATGGAAGAGAGTCTCGGAGGATTGAGACCATGAAGAGTACGTTGAGCTATCGCCCATTGCGCCTCCCTCTCGCCCTTACCGTAATCCTTCTTGGTAGTGAAAGCGGTCTGTGGAATCAATCGATAATAGAAAATGAAAAAAAAAAATTAAAATCGAAAGAGTAAAAATATATGCAGGTGACAAGTATGAATTCTATGAAAGAGACTGAAACCTTGTTCTGCAACATGGTGTCCCAGGCCTTGCCACTCAAGCTGTAGCGGATGATGAACTTGAGGATGTCAAGAGGGAAGTAAGTCACAATGCTATAGATCCAGATCACCCAGCCCATCCCCACCCAGTGCCATGGATCCTCGCGAAGTCCCAGCTCGCGTAAACAGAAATAAGCGTGGCAACCTTTCAATTATACATTAGTTATACAAGAATCAAGAGATATATCAATCAGGCCTTTAGAAGAAACAGTGCAGGTGATATGGTGGTAAGTGGACCAGTTAGCCACACTACCAGCTGGGCTGCAATGAAGCGATTCCAAGTAAGAGTCCTGGCCGTTCAACGAATGACCAGCTTCGAAACGGAGTCACAAATATAAGAGCTTGGCTTATGATGCTCACTTGTAGGTAGAGAGCTGCAGTGAGCTCATCCACATTATTTTTGATAGGCCCTCACACCGAAAGATTTCTGCAAGAATATCACTTTTAGCCTTTCTAACCAAGGACTCCACTGTCTCAGTATGTCATTATCGGAACAGATTTTCTTTAACTTACCGTGAAAAAGTCGGTATCATGCACAAGCCAAAAGAAGACCACGGTCATGATGGCCATGTATGCTCCGAGGACGACGCCTGTGGCAAAGATTTCCTTGAGCTTCCATGAGTCTGGGACGGGAGATGGCTTGACTCTGTCCTGGAGATGGTCATGATAGTCCCGTCGTTCAATATGGCAATGATGAGAACCATGAAGGGTGAGAAATCGAACTTCCATATGAGAGCAACAAGGAGGAAGCCCAACACAATACGGATCGTGATGGAAACCGCATAGATGGTGTAGTTCTTCATCCTCTGGAATATTGCCCTGCTCGTCAAGACAGCACTGACTATCACGCTTAGTCCTGGCTCGGTCAAGACAATGTCTGACGCACTTCTGGCTGCATCGGTTGCATCAGCAACTGCAATACCTATATCTGCCTTCTTTAGAGCCGGGGCATCGTTGACACCATCGCCAGTCATTCCACAAATGTGATTTCTCTCCTGCAATTTCTTGACAATCTCATATTTATGCTCTGCACATCCACATACACAGTATTAGTAGAATTGACATTAACAGCCTAATGACAGAAAATTGTTGGTGCTTCTATTTACCAGGAAGACTCCAGCAAATCCATCAGCTTTCTCAATGAGCTCATCGACGGGAATCGAAGCAATAGCCTCGTCCTTGCCCTCACCCAAGAGGGATGAAGATGGATACATGTTGGTGCCCATGCCAAGTCTGCGACCAGTCTCTTTGCCAATGGCAAGTTGGTCACCAGTGATCATCTTGACATTGACGCCCAACTCGAGGGCTCGCGGATTGTTTCTGCACTGTCATGTCTTGGAGGGTCGAAAAGAGGCAAGAGACCCACAAACTCCCATGGTGTGCCCTCACTCTCCTTTGTTTTTCAGGAACCGTCTTAACAGAGAGGTGATTGGAGTTAGCATATGTTCTCAGCATGGAAAAATAGTGATATGCGCTATTTTAGTATGTAGTACTCACTTGTCGAGAAACCCCCAATGAACGAAGGCCACGCTCAGCGAAATTGTCAATGATGGCATGGGCCCTTTTCCTTGGCTCGCCCTTGAGGCCACAAAGATCAATTATCTAGTACATAATGACGAAAAGTCAATGCATATACCAAATTTGGAAATGCTCAAGAACCTACAGTTGAATCGCTTGAACTGATTGAACTCCAAAACCAACTTACTTGCTCCGGTGCGCCCTTGCTACTACGGTGCCAGTTGCCTCTCTCATCGATGTAAGTAATTGCAGTACGCTTGTCAACGGGATTGAAGGGTAGGAAATGCACTTCTGTGAGGCCTGCCCTTGCCTGCATAAATAATAATTGAAGCCTTTTAACCTCCTTGAACATTGGTCATTGTAGGAGCCGGTAAGACTTCTTAAAGGAGATTAAAGGCTAGAAACCTCTCTAGGGTCACCCAACATGCCAACTATGCAAGCATCATAGCATCTTGATTCTCAACCCTGGATGCCCTAGCAGCCAATAGCAGCAGACCATCCTTGTCCACGTCATTTGTGAAGACCTGGCATAAAAGGACATTCATGAAAACGAATATCGTTGCTCATCAAGAACTTTCAAGATCGTAATGGCACTGTCCTGGGATATTTGAGTGAGTGCTTAAAATGCAAACCTCAATCAAGTTCCTATCGACGGTGAGCTTGTTAAGGGTAAGAGTCCCAGTCTTGTCACTGCAGAGCACGTCCATCCCGGCCATCTCTTCGATCGCAGTCATCCTCTTGGTGATGGCGCCTTGTTCGGACAAGCGGTGAGATCCAATGGCCATGGTCACGGACAGCACAGTGGGCATGGCAATTGGAATACCTCCGATGAGAAGCACAAGGAGGTTGTCAATGCCCTCTCTGTACTTCCTGTGCTGGATCACGTACATGACCACAATCTCAACCACCATTCCAACTGCGATTGAGCAGATGCAGAAGTTACCGATTGCTGTCAACACCTGATCAGATTATCCAAAAAGAAATCGTTCTGAGAATTAATCATATACATAATACACATCAATGAACTAGCAATCTTATCTATTCGCAGGAAGTTTCATGATCGTGAACAAGTGATTTGAACATATGCATGAAAAATCAAACTAGATGAGGAAATAGAGTTAAATAATGTAGATACCTTTTGGAAGTGACCGACTTGGTTGGTGCTATCGACAAGATGGGCGGCCTTGCCAAAGAAGGTGTGGACGCCAGTGGCAATGACAACAGCCTCGATTTCACCTTGCTTGCAAGTGGAGCCAGAGAACACCTCGTCACCGGGGTTCTTCGTCGCGCAGTGACTCGCCTGTGAGAGCGGCCTGATCAATCTTGAGGGGATCTCCTTCCAAGAGGCGGGCATCCGCTGGAACGATGTCACCCAGCTTGATGCTAATAACATCACCCGGCACAAGGATTTCCGCCTCTTGTTCGGTCCACTTGCTATCTCTCAACACCTATTCATTTTCACATATACATACGCTTTCAACCAGTCCACGTTCTAATGTTTCAAACAAATTCACAGTGTAGACATAAAATACCAAAAATCACCTTGGTTTTCGGGCAAGACCGCCATCAAAGCAGCCGCGGCATTGCCTGCATTATTCTCTTCAATGAAGCTAATGGTTGAGTTGATAATGAGCAACACGACAATACCAAGAAAGTCTTGCCAATCCGGCGGCTTCCCCTGCATTTATAAAATTCTCTTGTTATCTGAACAATGGCAATTATCGAAGAAAATTGGTTCTTGGGATTTAGTTATATGTTTTACCCCTCCGTTGGCTAGAGCAATGGCCATAATAGCAGCTGACTCCATGACCCATGACAAAGGATTCCACATAAAACCCAGAAACTTGAGAAGTTTGCTCTCCTGCACAAATTTCACCATATCAATTAAACGATTCGAACTTTCGCTGTTGCAATGAAGAATTACGATTCATATCGTATTTCGCAAATTTACCTTTTCTCTTCAAGCTTGTTGGGACCGAAAATCTGGAGCCTCTTCACCCCTTCTTCATTTGACAAGCCATCTTTGGTGCACTTCAGCTGCTCAAAGACTTCGTCGACGGGAATGCGCTCCTATACACCGGATGTAATGCCATGGTCATTATTTTTGCATATTCTAGCTAAAAAAACTTAAAAACTGGAGGGCATAAAGTTATCCTACCAAGCAAACAGATGATTTTGAGGGTAAAAAGAAAAAGAAAATGAAATCTCTAAAATAAAAATATGGGGGGGCAAGAGAAGGATGTAGCATAGTCTGACTGCTAAATTTCCCATGGCAACACATAATTTTTCAAGGCACCAAACTAGACGAGTAAACAAAGTCAATAAAAATAGAGGATGGATCGAGCATCCTCTTGTAATTTACTAGTGATAATAAAAATATGTTTCAGCATGCAAAATCCAAACTTCTTATAGGGAGCAACACGATATAAGAAGTTTTAGAGGATCATCGCATCAGCAACAGTTTGATAGATTTCGGTGCCAGAAAGCAAATACCAAAACACGCCGGGCGGGATCAGCAAAAATGTGATGTCCGGGAGGAAAAGAAAGAAGAAGATCATCTCCAAAGCCAACAACGTATAAAAAGATACGAATCACTACGACTCACAAGGTCGACATTCTCGTTCTTGAGCTCCTCCAAGGAGATGTCAGTGGTGGCCATGGTTGAGACAAACAAACGCACACCCTTTGTGATCTTATATTGGCTCCCCCTTTTCTTCAACCAAAGAGTGGGCAAAAAACTCTTTGCTCTAGGCCTCCTTGTTGTCCTCCATAAGGCCTAGAGAGGGACTGCAGAAACGGAGGGGAATGGAGGATCAGAAAGCCTCTGGCTGGAACATCAGCTCTCTTTATATGAAACCAGAGAAAAGAGAGAGCGCAAAGGTTCGGGGAGAGAAGCGATCCGAGATCACTAGTTTTTTCCCTCTTGAGAATGGAGTTGGAGTTGAGTCTGTTTGTTCTTTGTGGCTTCCTAGGTCCCCGGCCATTTGATGGATTGGTATAATGCCTCTGCTTCATTATTTTTAGAGTATTGTGGGTAAAAAAAAAAAAACACAAAACAAATAACGAAAAATTGTCTGTAAATTGGCCTGTGCAAGCATCCTCATGCACTTTCTAAATTATGGGGTTGTCTCTCCTTTTCTTTTCATTTTTGCTTTATCAACTCGTGGTAAAAGTTTTATTTCCTTTTCTTAACTTCCTTATACACCGGGTCATTACTTAGAGCAAAAAAGGGATAGGTTCACACAATTTATCTACTCTCGACCTGATAATTTCACCTGAGGGGATCGAGAGCCAGCAAGTGGTAAGGGTGATTTTGACCGATTAATCATCCCTCGACACATATCATCACTATGCTTATGGGAACAAATAACATAGAGAGACAATTCATTGCTATTCTATCGGACAGGTTAATTGATTGCTTGTCAGGCTAATATCGATAATACATCACTTTTATTGTAATTTCATTGAGCAAACAAATGTTCTACCATTATCTAATAGGCTAGATATGCATTGGTTCTTACAATGGTGTGATTAACACGTGTCATGTCCTTTCATCACTTGTCATATAAAGGTTATCACTTGTGTAACATAACCAGATGACCCACCAATAGTAACACATAAATCGTATTATGAGATTCGTTTAGAGTTGTTTCTTCCCATAATTGTTCCTGAAATTACACCATTCATTCTCAGTAAAATCATAAACACTCTCTCTTCTAAATTTCCCTCACTTCCAATGCTAACTTAAGTATCAAAGGGTCAATCCACGTGCAAAACCCGGATGCCTTGACCCCATTCTTATGCTGGAGATGGATTACCAAGCGAGGTAGAAAATCAAGCTCGTGGTTCTCAATTCTAACTTCAACAAATGTAAATACAAAACTCCGTTTATTTCATGGAAAATAAATAATTTTAAAAAATAGTTTCCAAAAAAACAGTTTATATCACTTAAAATAATTAGTTAATAAAAACTATTTTGATTATCAAAGACAATTTATGTCTAAACATTTTCATGTAGGATGAAAATATTTTTTCATTCATTCATTGTTGTGTTTATAATCAATTATTTGAGAAAAATATTTTTTAAATCATTCATTTTCCATGAAGCAAACGAAATCTAAGAAGAAAAATACCTTCGGTCTAATGGATAAAGGTAATATTAAATTTGTTTGGAAACTAATTTGCTAGTATGCATGCAATGGGACTACTTTCCTTTGTATTTTCGGACAGCTACGAGGGCATTGATCGATAAAAGACAACTAAATTTTGGATCATTAGCTCATCAAGTATCCATTTTAGCGTGAGATGACCGAGAAACATTTCATCTAATCCAATCCGCTTCTCGAGTAGGGTCCTGTCCCATGAGAAATGTAAGGCTTTACAAATTAGCAGGGTAAACACATGCTCCTGCTGAGACCGTCATTTGGTAATTGCTAGGTTGTTGTTCTTGTCGATTCAAATATACTTCTTTGGATCGATATAAATGTCAACGGAAAGAAAATTGCATTGGGATTGTACAGAAGATTTGTTGGGTCTTCGACATTAACATTTGCTTACACAATTAAATCATCAATTGTTCATGATCATTCTGGAAAATGCAGTGAATTTTGAATTAGTACCATTCCATTCGAAGACGATTTTTTTTTTTTTTTTGGGTAAAATTCCATTCGAAGAAGTTCATATATTATGAACACAAGAGAAAACAGTGTCGGCATTCTTTCAACAGACAACATCTAAAAACAACTCAAACAAATTAGATTGCCGAATCAAACCAAAGTAAAAACAACTCAGCATTAAATCCGTCATGCGCGGTTGTTATTGAAAAAATCTTAATTTGGCTTTGGTGCTGCCCGAGTTACATAGGTGGATGAATAATGAGAAATGTATATAACTTGAAGTCTTGAAGAGCTTCTAGTAAATTTGAAGTCGCTGGAGATATGCAAGAGTTACGAAGGTTGAATCTTCAATCATCAAGAATCCACGCTCTAGATGCTGCATAAGACAAATCCAAAGTAAAAATTCCAATTAAAGATTAGAACTCTAAAATAATTTTTTTTTCCGTCAAAACCTTAAAAATGGTGCTTAATATTGCAAAGGACAAATTTTTGAGTGGACATAAATGTCATACCTTGGGATGATATTTGCCAATTGGTTTCATAACCAAGGACCCAGAAGAAATATCCCCTGAAGCCCAAGGGCTTGTGCCAATCCGATCTTCACCATCGCTGAGGCGACATCATCGTAACTGACCCAAGATGTCCCGGCAAAGGAGTAGGTCGACACCGTCTCCGCATCGTATACCACAGTGGCGCTATAATTCCTATTGAACACTTGCACGTCAGAGTATGGAAGCACGCCGTCCCCAGGGCCCGCCTTCACTGCCGGGGCGCCGATCTCGGTGACATTCGGGTCCTGAGCTCCCAAGTCCTTCCGTAAAGGCAAGCCCCATGACCACCTGCTTTGCGGGCAGCCCTGCTGTAGCCAAGACTTGAGCCCGTGGATCGAGCTCAGATTGCTCTTTGGGTCGAAGAATGCAGCTTGGCTCCGTGGCAGGGGTCCCACGCCCCGTGATAATCGCAGCACATGGCGTTGATCCAGTCCAAATTCTTCCTAATGGCCGCCACCGGGTACATGCGGTACACTGGATCGAGGAAGAAGTCGGCGGCGAAGTACACCGCAGCGGTTAACAACAGCGGGGGCTGCTTGGTGGCTCGGGCCTCTTTGATGATCTCAAGCCTCCATTCCCTCAACAAGTGGGCCAAATCCTTCATCTCCTTTCGGTTTTTAGGCCATTCCCAGTCAAGGTCAAGCCCATCAAACGCAAACTTCCTTGCAGCCTCCATTGAAGAATTGATGAAGACTTTTCTTGAGGAAGGGCATGAAGCTATCTCGGCCAAGAGAGCGGTTGGAACGTCTCCAGAACCGCCAATGGAGAGGAGGGTCTTGACTGGTGGGCTCGCAAAACGGAGGGTGCTCGTGAAGTTCGAGAGAGCCACTGCTGTCGTCTCCGAGAGCTCGAACTTGAAGGTGATGTTGCTTGGGGGAGAGGAAAGCATAGAAGATGTGAGTGAACAAAGTTGTGTCTATGTCTGATGGGGTGAAGTCCGGTGTCCAGGGAGTGTAATAAGATCCTTTAATGGTGGAAAATGATGATGATGATGATGATGAAGCTGTTGCATCAATGGAAGGCATGGCCATGAGCAAGAAGAAGACCATGCAAGGAAAGGCAGAAGGGTGACTTTGCCATTTCTTTTCAAGAGGGCATATGATCAAATGCATTCAGATCATTGGTGTTTGATTGGAAAGTGCATATTTATAGGAGATAATGGTTAGCTTAAGGTTTAGTTTTGGACGATTTTGTTTTGTTCTGATGTGCCTCCCATAGATTCTAAGAAGCTAAATAAGGTTTCTTGGGTGATATTACCAAGGGGAAAAGTGTTAAAAAGTCCTAAATCTTTTGTATTTGTATCAATTTAGTCCTAAACCTTTTACGTTGTGTTAATTCAGTCATTTCTGGCCAATTTTGGTTGGATTTTGCTAGTCAACGTCGATCGGCTTATGTGAACAACTTTTAATAATATTTTAATTTTTTTGAATTATTATTTATTATTTATTATTTTTTCCTTCTCCTTCTCCTTTCTTTAGCCAATTATTGGACCCCGGCGATTGTGGAGGCGATAGTCATCAAGGTTAAGCGGCCACCCACCAGTGGCCACAAGGGTTGCCTCGTGTTGGGCGACAAGGCTCATCCTTGCCAAATTTGGTGAGGGTCGAGCCTCCCCATGGCGGCGAGGCTCACTGCTTGGGCACTTTGCCATGGGCGAGGCTCGACCCTTGCCAAATTCGGTGAGGGTGAGTCTCGCTTTGCTTTCGGCGTGAGGTCCGATGACCCGCCTGGAGAAGAAGGAGGAGAAGGAAAAAATGAAAAGAAAAAAAAAAAGAAAAATATTAAAATATTATTAAAAATTGTTCACATTAGCGACGATCAAGCTACGTCAATCGGCCGGTGTCTAGTCAGCAAAATCTAGCCAAAATTGGCCGAAAATGACTGAATTGGCACAACATAAAAATGTTTAGGACTTAATTGGCACCAAAAAAAGATTTAAGACTAAATTGGCACAAATGCAAAAAGTTTAGGACTTTTTTTAACACTTTTCCCATAAAACTAAGTTCTTGTCTAGGCTTGTTACATGGTCAAGAACTGTATAGACAAACCATTATTAATAAGACCATTCCAAAGAAATTTGTACATGATCTTATATGAATATGTTGTCGTGAAATCACAATAAATACGTATATATTCATGGTATCACACAAATTACCTAACAATCTATGTCTACAAAAATTCGATTTGGTTCAAGGTAGATATTTAATTGGTCTAGTCTTGAAACAAGAATTTCTTGTGCTAATTTCGAATCGTATTTGTGTGATAAGTACGAGAGTAATGAACAATCCAAAAAGTTTCCCCCTGTTCATTGTCTACAAGCATATGTCAAATTCGATAATTTCTAAGGAGATGTAACACGACTGATTACAGTCACATTTCTCGGGAGTTACAAAGTGAGGCCAAATGGTTTTACTTTACGAATAAACTGACCTTTCGATTACCCACTTTAGCATATGAACAATTCCTAACGAGACAAACGGGGAAACAGAGAGGCAGAAACAATAAATCAATAGAGTGCAAATACTGGCCATTATTAATGGATTTGCTTGTGACGTCTTGGAGCTGTCTTTTAACGTTTGTCTCATGAGCGTCTGCAGGTGTGTTCAGTCACCTGAGAGGAGGACAAGTGGCAGCTGGACAAGAGCTGTTCTAGGATCTATGCTTGAAAACAAAGCTGTGTTTGAATATTTACTTGTTTGGAATGGTGGGTGACTCGAGTTTGATGCGGTCAAATGGATATGAACCGCTTATCTTAGAGCCGAACCGCTGCACAAGTTTCAGACTTTGCTGATATCTTGAGTTTTTTACGTTTCGGTATCATGGAGACGGCTCGACGGTGTCAAAGAACGCATGCATATGTGATGCACGATATAATTTAAGAACAGCGTCATCGGACGCAAACAATCTTGTTTGAGTTTCGACTCTGGACTTATCTATTTATAAGATTTGTGGACTCAAAGAGATTGGTTTTCTTGGAGATAAAGAAGGCCGCCTTGACCCTATTCTACGGGTTAGTCTATTTGATTTTTTCATCACTAATCCATCAAGAACAGGGACAAGACAGAGTAAAAAAATTAACGGAATAAAAAGAAAAGAATCAAGATCAAGTGACAATTGTAGCTTGAAGACCCCAGAGCCTATATACCTGAGGGTTATTCATCGTTTAATAGGTTACAAGACACAAGAATGAACAAGGGACGGCCTCTAGAGGATAAAAATATATACAGACATAAGAAAATGTCAACCATTAAAATTGGGAAAATAATGCCACAACTCATCTATGTTTCTTTATTCTTTTTAAAAACCTTTCCCGGGCCAAACGAAGTACCGGGCAACCAAATAATTTAACAAAAGATTCTCTCTATGGTATGGATACCTGCAAGGTATAATCAGCGAGGAAACAATTCAGAAATCGATGCATCATTGACTGAATGCACTGCCTCCTGGAGCAAGCACTTGTCATCCTTATCTTCATCTTCATCTTTCTAATTGAAAATGCAGGCTTCTTGGGAAGTTCACAGCTGAAAATTCATTCTTGAGCATTGAAGAGACTTCCAACATGGAGGGCCTGTCCCCAGCCTTCTCTTGCACGCATAGAAGAGCCACTTGAATGCATCTCAAGAGCTTACAGGACGATGAAGAGTCATCAAGAGACGGATCAATGAACTCCATGCATTTATCGTCTTTCCACTGCTCATATGCCTAAAATTAAGAATGCTAGTTGGTCAAAGTCAAAATTCATGTTCCTAAATTGGAGCCTGGAAAATTTCGAATCACAAATAATCTCTACTTCGTAATAGAAGATTCAGATTTTCATTCAGGCCGTAGTAACATGAGGTCTTTTTACCACTGATGATTTGCAACAGCAGTACCCAAAGCTGTAGACGTCATACTTCATTGAGTATATGCCTTTCCTCACATATTCTGGCGGAACGTACCCACCATATACAAGAACAAAAATTGGTTTAAGCAGGAGAATCTGTGAGGTAAAACAGGAGGGCTTAGTTAGCTCGCTTACTAAGTCCCTACAATTCGTTAATTTGCCTCGACGTCATCCTTCTTAAATATTTTTCGCCATACCAAAATCTGATATCTTGGGGTTCATTTCATCATCCAGTAGAACATTGCTGGCTTTCAAGTCTCGATGAATTATTGTGAAATTGGAGTATTCGTGGAGATAAAGAAGCCCTGTGTAATGCCTTCTATGATATGAACACGTTTCACCCAATCCAGCGAATATTTCCTTATTGGATCTGCATCATTAAAACCTGAAGATTATTAGAACCAGAAGCGAAATTAGAGCATTGCACTTTTGTGTACTCCAAATGCTTAAAAGGGTCTGCCTCCGCTAGCCATTGTAGCAGAACTGGGGACCCATTTAAGCCTTTTGGAGTATCACACTAGATGTTACTTGAAAACATCGGAGACTAATGACTATTGTGAGAAGCATGAAAAGACCATATGAAATTTAAAATTTGAAATCTATAAAGAAAGAATTAAAGATGAATAATTGAAGAAGTGAGTGTGAGTTTCAATTAGGTTGGACCTTAGGCCAAGAGTATGGATCTTGGTGGTAAGATGGCCGGCCATAGGCCCATGGGGAGGCTGCCGTGACCAAGGAGAAGGTGGCGGCCCACTTCACCAAGCCCAAGCCAAGCCCATCTTGCACTTGGGCCACTGCAAGTGGCAAGAGGGAGAAGGCTTCATGCATTGGCTATCAAGGAACATTTAATCATTGCACTAATGATTGTGGCTTAAGGGAAATAAAGGGAGGAGGGTGGCGGTTGAGGCTGGGTAAGTGAGAGAGAGGAGCAGTGAGTTGCGAGAGAGAGAACCGAGAGGGAGGGAGGAAGGAGCTGCCGACACCGTCCGCTCCCGCACGCCGTCCGTCCGTCCATCAAGATTGTGCCGTTCGTGGCTGCTGCCGTCCGCTGATCTTAGAGGCAAGTTGGATAAATTTCTCTACTCTTGCAGGTGTGTCATGCAAGTGATTGGTTGTTCTGGTAGAAAGTGGCAAAACCAGAAGCTAGAGTGTGTATTGTTCTTGAAAAGCTTGCTGATTTCGTATAAACTGCCTACCCAAAACTTGTGGAGGCTTGCATGCATGTTTCAGTTGTTTGACTTTGACTCCTTCATAGAAAGTTGTGCTTCAAATCTCAAAGTATAACATACTAAAATTTGAGACAAAGGCTGAGTTCACATTTGAAACGCATCACACTACGAAAAGGCTAGATCCTGGAACGGTTTGTCTGACCTCTTGATGGTTTGTGTGCTGCATGTCACTTTTACAAAATATCCTTCAATTCTTAGCATAGATAATACATCCTAAATTTAACATATAAATTTGAGGTAAAATGTAAGAGTGTACCCTAGTGAATCAGTTTCTCTTGAAGACAGTAAATCTGAAATCTTAGGTACTGGATACCCTGAGATTTCTTGCACACATATGGAGACTTCTTTTGAAAATTTCTAGATCCCTTAATGGGAAGTTGTAATCTCTTAGGCCCACAACATATCCAAATTTCAGAGAAACGGAGAAGAATAAGTGGGTGAAAACTCCATATTTCGGAGATATATACTGGACGTTTCAATGCTAAGTCAAGGAGCTTAGGACCGCCTATGAAAATTATCTAGAATGAATCGCATATGGGATTATTTAAGCTGAATTCCAATGAATAGCAGAATGGAATAGCTGTTGGGTGGTGATCTTCACTATCTTTTGAGCTAAAAGGCGTTAAGTCCATGAATTGCATTTAGTATCTACTTTTTCAATATCCATTGTTTTTGTCCTAACTGAGACGGAATTATTTGAGGCGTTCCTTTTCCGAGCTGGAAGGAACCAAAGTATAGTGTGAACAAGCAGGTGTAACATTGAGTAGAGCCGGATCTAAATGTTAGCTGAGTAAGGAAATGATTCCATTCAGGAACAAACTTGATTCTCGAACCAGCCATCGAAAAGATGCAGAGTCTATGAAAATCTATTTTAGTGTCTTAACTAAAACTTGGTAAAATTT
This sequence comes from Eucalyptus grandis, assembly GCF_016545825.1. Classification (NCBI taxonomy): domain Eukaryota; kingdom Viridiplantae; phylum Streptophyta; class Magnoliopsida; order Myrtales; family Myrtaceae; genus Eucalyptus; species Eucalyptus grandis. Next base: position 3,263,738 of record NC_052614.1, on the reverse strand, counting down.
CATAATTTTGTAGGCATTAAGGCATTTTAATCGAATTACCGCAAAATGGCCAATCTGTTTCTATCGAAAGTACAGCTGTAATTATTATTAGTATCTTCTTAGCAAAACTTTTTGGAAATCTGTAGTTCAACAATTGTTATCTTAAGTCTTGTCTATCATATGTCTTGATTTCACTGTGATTTTTGAGAATCATAGGGAATATTTTCCTTAAATGTTTCTAAAAAGTTTTAGCTGAACCCAGTAAACTTCAAAAGGCATGAATAAAATGATTCACTAGTTGTATGGACTCCATATGAATTCGCTAGGATTGATTGTGTCTTGCTGCATATGATGATCTTCCAGATCCATGTCTGAATCAAATTGGTAATGTTAATGCTCTTGAGCCAGACCAAAGAGATCAATCCCATGAACGTAAAGCCTGCCTTTTCTATGGTGGATTGAAAAAGGACCTTCTTGAAGAAGACTCGCCGAGCGATGCGAACGGGAGCGGAAGGATCCTTTCGCCTGCCCACATTGACAGCAGCGTGGTGATCGAATAGCCGTTTCGGACGGTTCTCGAAAGGTGGAGAGATGCTCGGAGAGTGGGGGAACGGAAGCTGAGGCGGAAAGTATGGAAATTTGAGGATATGATGCGGTGGAGAACAAGAGAATCGATGTCCGAGATTGTGTCGCTGCCGGCAGGTGTGTGTCCGGATAATTCCTTGATCCTAGAGGTGAGGAAAGGAGTGATGAATGTAGCATGACGCAGTTCGTCTTTTAAGAAATGTGGCGGTCCAAAATGAAAGGATGTAGCTGAGAAGTGAGAATTAGTGCAACATGGTTGCTGTGCATAATGTTATGGGGAATGGATACATGGTAAAATGATGATTACATGTGATATATGATGATGGTAGAATTGCATGGATTTTTCACCTTTGGTCTGATGATGAAGTATTTGTACTGGAGTGCATGGTAATTGTGCATTGATATAAATGATAGTCGGAGTATGGATGTTTGCTATGTTGTATGTGATATGTGTATGGACATGTATCTATGGCGTTGTGATATGATGATGAACGTAAGTGCATGGATTCTTCTATTTTTGTATATGGCTGTGGTACATGTGATATGATGATGAGTGCTGGATGCTCGTAGTGATGGTAAACAATACTGTGATGGTAAAAGTATGACATTATGATGTATGTACATGAGATATGATTTGTGCGATATCAAAATTAAATTGTGCATTTATTGACTGTGTGTTCATATGTTTGTGATTATTGTAGGCATGTCCCATTGCGTGGTTTCCAGTCGCTTCCTCAATGGTTTATATACCCATTCTTTAACATTTCAGATTATTAAGACACACTCCTTTGTATATTCAATACATTTTTTCTGACTTCCTTCGGATGTCAAGTCTAAAACTCTTTCTAGTTACCTTACATTTACTGGTCTTACGTTTATTCGGGTTCTATCTGATAGTGATGTACGATGTAGGCTGGGTGAGATTACTGTCATTGAGGAGTTCATGTTGGTTCACGTTGTGAGATGGGGCGTCACGAGATTATTGCCGCCCGCACCGCGTGACCGCACGGGGATGGAGTGTGAGGCCCATGTGTGAGAAGTGGAGTTCAATTTTTAAAAGTAGCTGAAGGCACTAGTTGATGGGGATCTTACGATAGACATGGTCGTTAGTCAGTTTTTTTTTTGGGTTACTTTAAACGAGAATTATAGCTACAAGTCTTGGCCTTTCTTTTGATGTACGACCATAAATAAATTTAAATATATGTAAATAAATTTAAACAATATGATGTTAGGGGTGTGTGTATCATGATTGTTGGGGAGAGATGGCGTATATAAATTTATTCAGCTAATAATTTCTTATTGGTTATTCTAAATAATAATAATAATATTTTCAGACTAGTACTTCTTTATGATATGGTGTGGCAAGGGTGCCACAAATGAAGATCTATAGAGGTGCCATGACGGTGATGAAATGGAAAGTGATACTCTATATCTGTCTAAGAAGGCGACCAGGCAGAAACGCTGTAGTTTCTTCCAGTGAGTTAGGCTCTAACTTGACTCGGTTATGGCATATGCATTTAGGGCACATGAGTGAGCAGGAAGTACGAATGCTAAGTGAAAGGATGTTGTTGGGAACTGAAGACAGGTAAGCTGGACTTATGAAACTGCGCATCTGGGAAGCAGCATTGAGTTAATTTATGTATTCTCATCTACGACCAAACATTCAGGTTGAATATATTCATTTAAACGAGGCATTCTGGGTTCCTTTGAAAGTGCCCAATATATGTTGACATTTATCGATGATTATTTGAAGAAGGTTAGTTTGCTTTCTAAGCACAAATATGATGTGTTTGATCGGTTGAAATTCAAAGGCATTGATTGAGAGCATTCAGATAAAAAATTAAGTGCACAAGGAACCGATAATGGCTTGGGTTCGTGGTAAAGATTTTACCGAGTTTTGCGAGAAAGAAAGTATTGTATATCAGTACATTACTACAGACACCTTAGCAAAATGGAAGAATAGAACTTGCTTGAGCTGAGCTCGATGCATGCTTTCGCATGCAAGACTTGGCAAGGAATTTTGGGTCGAACAGATAAATCATGTTACCTAGTTAATCGATCTCCATCATCTCTATCACAGTGAACACTCTAGGAAATGTCTCAGGGAGAGCACGTTGATTATTCTGGTCCCGAATATTGGATGTCTCTGTATGCTCATGCATGAGTGATAGTAAGCTTGAGCTGAGGCGAAAAGTGCATATTTAAGGTTATGCACATGGGTGAAAACTACTTTGTGGTGCCCGATCCCAATCACCAGTTTTTCTAATCGCGGAGAATGATCTGGACGAACTACAATGCTTTAAGGAGGAGTTGAGACACGATCAATAGAGAAGATGAATCATTGTGCCATTAGTGAGGTGGAGCTTCGGGTAAGACTCAGAAGACCTCAAGGTAATAAAAGTTGAAGGCTGAGATGAAGCTAAAGTTCACGAAGTGGGGATGATAATTATTCTATGGCCAGTGTGGAGACTATAGCCGTAGATAGATAGAAGGCAACTAAACCCTTTGGTACACATTATGCGTTTATCTGGATATTGTATGCATTGTTCTTCAGTGGTGAGGTGAGGCAGGATGAGCCTCAAAGTCTTGCCTAGGAGTAAGCTGGTTAAGATCGTCACGGTGGCTGGGCTATGGTGAAGAGATGGAATTGCTCCATGAATCGACATGGGATGGTCAAAGTACTCAAGAACCAAAAGATTGTCGGAGTAAATGGGTCTTTAAGTGGAATAAAGCATTCTCCGTGTCGGCAATGGCGTATAACGTACGTGGATATAGTGTGCCGGAGGACATCAATAGCGTTGAGACCACCGGTTTTTGTGGATTCGGATCCACGTCGGTGACTTGGATAATTGCAAATCTTTTAGCGAGGGTATGTTTACGCTAGCGGGTGGTGCATTAGTTGGCATGCTACGGGGGATCACATTGCTTTGTCTTCGATCGAGGCAGTACATGGGACTAACCTTGTAGCGAAAGAGGCGATATTGTTACAAAATTTGCTCTCGGACTTTGGGTTAGAAACACGAAAAGTGTGGATCTACACTGTGATAACCAATGTGCAATATATTTGGCGTATAACTAAATTTTTTTTTATCACGAGCGAACGAAGCATATCAACGTCATACCATTTCATCCGAGATGTCTTAGTTGGGGAGTAATGTTACTGTTAAAAAGATTACATCTGACCAGATAATCCTTGAGCCGTGATGGTAAGTTTATTCTTGCGAAGCTCAAGTTCTACTTGAGCTCTATGGTTCATGAGTAAATGTCTGGTTTAAAAGAGAAGAAGATACAACGCAGCACCATAACGGTTTTCAAACGTCGGAATGCAGTGGAGCACTGTTAAATTACGTACGAGCCAATTGGATAAATCAATTTGTCGATAAAGTTTTCCCAAGTATATTTCAACTTGATAAAGACAAAAAGAAGAATTTCTTCTTGACATATACACATGGACGTTACACCGAAGTCTCCGAAGTTTCCTTTGGGATGGCCGAATTCTTCTTATGCAGGTGGGGGCCCAAATGAGCACGCGCAATTCTTCAGCGGATTCTCTTTGCTCGGCCACGGAAACAAAAGAAAGAAAGCCTGCACGTGGATGGGGGCCCAAGTCAAGAATTTGACTTTTGGGGCACACACGTATAAAGGAAAACAAAACCCTACATGAAGTAGCCATTCAACGTCCACCGGCTTCCCTACGTACAACGATCCGCGAGAAGCGCACGCTGCCGAGAGAGAGATGAGCTACACGAGAAAGCTTGAGATCTTTTCTTTTGGCGTATGACTTGAATGTGGTATTCTGTGCTGCGAAAGTTTATTCACCAAGTGCTTAAACATTTGTTATAAATACTGGGTTTGCTTATTGCATCCCAAAGTGTGAAAAACACTTCGAGCGATTGAGCGATCAGAAATCTTAATACCCCGATTATACCGGATTATTTGCTCGGCTCTTTCTTACACGTAAGTACCGATGTGGGATTGAATCGTATAAATTTCTAGTGTCCTTATTTTTGTGCTTATTTCTCTGTAACGATTTTCAAGGCGTTGATATAAATTACGAAAGATCCGTCGTTTCGCGCATTATATCTCAACATATGATGTGCTCCCATTGCAGGACTTGCACCACACGAACTCGCTCGATGATTCGGTCTCATCCAGAAGAAGTGCGTCCAGTCCTGGCGTTTTGCCGAGTAAACCGGAGTCGATGACGAGACAGGGGTTCAAGAGGTACATCACTTGCAAAACCTCTCGAATGCGTGGTGGAGTTTTGCAGGTTTGTTCTTGGCCATTGTGTTTTGGTTGTGGGTTTGTTTGTCGGATATGAAAAGATCCTGTAGCGTTAGTTTCGAAGGAGAAGGCCACCGTGGCCGGTCAATACTTGGAAGCGAATCGATTTACGAGAGCAAACAATAGGGAGGGCATTACTAGTCACTCGGGTAAGAACCAGCGCCATTCACCTCACAGTTATGTTCATATCGTCCCGGTCAAAACTCCGATCCCTGAGCTGCCTCAGTACTTGACGAATTGATCTATGGAGTTGCTCGCAGCAATTTAGGGAGAAATTTTGTTTCGGATCGGATATGGACCACTAAATTTATATTGCGAAAAAAAAATGGACAAAAACTAAATAAATAAGTCAATTTGAGTTGGATGGATGATTTTCGATCGGCCTACTCATTTGATGGGTCTATTAGTTTCAATTCATTAAATTGAGAAAACTTTTGAAAACTTTTCATGATTTTTTACACAGATTCGGCCAAATTTTGACTGAGTATAGTATTTCCATTGATGTCCCGTTAACTCAATTATTAAACTTAAGGAAAGCCCGTGATAGTCAAATTGGGAAAAATATTTGTGTAAAGTTTTTACAAATTTGAACAAACTTTGATTGGACATAACTTTTCCGTCCGACATCTCATCGACTACGTTGCGAAAAGCTAGTGACTTCAATTATCAAATTTAATTTCATGGACGTAGATTTTAAAAGAATTTTCAATTTCATATCGCTGAATATTTTAAACAAAGGTATTATCGATATACTGATTATGTTCCTTAAAACATTTTTTTTTTTCAATTTCTATTTAAGTTTTTTAAGATAATATAGGTTTTGAGGTGAAAAGGTGCCGGTCATGATTTTTATAATATATCAACGTCAAGCTTTTAGAAGGATCTACTTTATTTAAAATATTTATCGTATAGTTTAAAGTGAATTGGAATAAATTGCGACAATTTCCATAAATTTGATTACTTGAAAAGTGGCATTAAGGATACTATTTGACCAAAAACAAAAAGAAGCAGCATTATTTAGGAAAAAAAAATTAACGAGACTATAATTATGGATACCATCTATACTTTTAAACTAGTGAACATATATATTATAAGCTTCGCATTGAGTTACTACTGAATTTTTTAATAGAACTCAATCTTCCTAAAACTATAGGATGAACTAGTGGAAATAAATGTTTTTTTACAGTTGAAATCAAGAGTCAATACCATTAAAAAATTCAGTTTTCATTATTGAAGTAATTTTAATTTAGATAATCCAGTTTTCATCCTATTTCAAAATTTTACATCGTAGAATCATCTTCATTTATTAACAAAAAGATAAAGCGTCCATGCAATCAGACATTCGATATGTTGGCAGCAAAAAGAAGTTACTAATCACCAAGACCTTAAACACTACCTTACCAATGTATTTTACATCCCACAGCTTTTGGCAGATCACTGACATTGGTGGGATATTTCAAGCCAACGTGAAGCAAACAAGGCTAATCTAGGAAGGCCTCACAGTAACAGCTCATGAGAGTTAGGTCTAATATAGACAATTCACAAAACGCATGTCTTCCAAATAAATCTATATTGCCCTTAGTCCCATAATTGGACAAAACAAATATCTAGTTTCTAGATACTCAAAAACACCAGCCAATTATGCCTCAACGCAAGATTGACTCACATTCAAAGATAGGTCAAATAACATATCAAGTTCAATTCAAACCGATAATACCAACCACAAATAGGCATCAGGATCCAGAATTTATCAAATTATAAATCTAATTTGTGCCTTACTCCATTTCAGCTTGAGGGGGATAAATCGACTTCCAGCGCCACGTCTGTTCACAAGTCATCATCCCTTTTCAATGTTGCATTTTTTTTTGAGGTCTCTACTTAGAAAACAAATTTAGAAGCGCGATAAATCTTTAGAAATCCAGGCTGTCATACACAATCTTAATCCACATCGATCTCTCTCGGGTACAAGTATAAATAGGGCCTGCTTCTTTCAAATGCCACACGGTTCGAACGCATACTGGCGAATTCTCTCCCTTCTGGTCAATCTGAAAAGCCGCCGTTTGCTCCTTACCTTGAATTTGCAGAAAATGGCAGATCAGACCAGTGGGAGCAATGGAGACAGTGAAGTTGTCTTGGAAATAAAAGACAATTCCAGAACCAAGCAAGAGATCAAAGGCATTATGTTCTCTTTTCCTGTGTTCAAAAGGTTACTTTTCGTTCTATTGGAGACTCTTTTTCCCCCAAACCCTACCTTCGTCTCCTTTTTTGTTTTTTACTTTCTTTTTCGCGTGTTCACTTAAAATATAAAATGTTCATCAAGAATCTTTTGAGGTGCACATATTGTGTACTGCACTGCCATGGCATTTAGACTCCTCAAACTTATAATATGCAGAGAATTTAGGACTTTCATTTACGAAAAAGTTTTGATCCCAAATTTCTCAAATGTTGCAGTTGATCGCGGAGGTCTTTGGGACGTACTTGATATTCGCCGGTTGCGGGTCGGTGGCGGTGAACTGGACAACGAAAAGTGCAGACGCTTCCAGGGATATCGATGGTGCGGGTTTTGGCGGTGATGGTGTTGGTGTACTCGGTCGGGCACATCTCCGGCGCCCATTTCAACCCGGCCGTCACCGTTGCTTTCGCCACCTGCAGGAGGTTTCCATGGAATCAGGTGCGACCATATTCTTCGGAAGTCCAAAGCTCCAACTATTTTTGCCTATCTTCCTTTATAATAGGTGAACCATAATGCAAAACAATTTGGGATCAATATCTATCGGCTATTTCGACTGTTATGACAATGTCACAATCATGAAAGACATTATGTTGCATTGATTATTGCAACAATTTGTAAGGGCTCGATTTATAAATATCAAGCCGGTTGGTTTAATTTGTTTTTTACCAACCCCTCTTTCATTTGCCTAAATATAAACCCTCAAACTACAATCCATCATATATAACAAAACAAGAAATTCGCTCCTCTCCTTCCTTTCTTTGCTGTGTTTTCCATATAATTTTGTTGTATGTATTTTCTCTATTATCGAATACAAAGTAAAAATGAAGGTTTGTTCTATTCACAAGCGGAGCCGCTAAATAGTTTCCTTAAATAATGTTCGCGCCATTCGAAGTTTATTTTATTTTCATCCTGTGCAATAGATTTCCAATAAAATCGTCCTGTGACCTTTTTGATCAATCCGAGTCACATGATGCTAAGCAGCCACCGGTTTTAGAGCTTGACGGATCAACTTTTTTTCAATCAAAGATTTAAATAGCCCTCTTGGGGGTTCATTCGTTTGCAATCTTTTTTCTTGATCGGCAAAAGCATTAGTTTAGGCAATTAACGGAGGATTCTTTTTATGTTTTTGCTAAGCTAAACTTTCCTCTTGGCTGCATTTTGTTCTTGGCGTGTAGGTGCTTCCTATATAACGGCGCAAGTTATTGGATCGACATTGGCGTGCGGGACGCTGCGGTTGCTCTTCACCGGAAAGCTCAATCATTTCGTGGGACACAACCGCCCGGTTCGGATGTGCAAGCGTCGTCTTTGAGTTCATCATCACTTTTTACCTCATGTTCATCGTCTCCGGCGTTGGCACCCGACAATAGAGCAGTGAGTTCTAAACTTCTTTTTTGATTCACCTGCTGTTTATTGGGGAAATTTCAATGGACATTCGTGGACAAGTAAAATTTTATGCCATATCCTTTAAGAACCAGCGGATATGAAAATCTTATAAAAGCACATAAGATTAGTTAGAAATTGTGGGAAATTCTCATGACATGGAAAATAATTAATACATTTTGCGCATAGTACCTAGAGGCTAGAGGACCAAGGCATACCAACAATGCTAGGCTATCCTAACAAAAAGGGTCGATCCACTTCTAAGTTCTTACAAGGGCTGGTGAGTTGTGTTCACGTGCCATATTCGAATTTTATAATCACATCGAGTCGTGTCATAGGAAAATGTAATACTTTTCTTAATTGTGCCGTAAAACTTATTATGCTAAATTCGTGTATGCATCTGAAAGTGTTAGACATCCTCGAAATCATCCTAAGCAAATCGGACATTATTGAATGAGGAAAAAGATTCATTTTAAATATTAATCAAAGCTAATATTAGTTAATTAATGTTTCGTGATTGATGCAGAGGAGAATTCGCCGTCTTGTTGTTGGTGCAACCGTCTTGCTCAACGTGTTGTTTGCAGGGTAATGACTTCTTCTTCTTATTTGACCATGATTATTTAAAATTATTATATTGCGTAAACCGTCTCAATATTGAAATTACTATTTTCGGGGGCAATAAAGAAGAAGCTTGCTTGCTATGATATTCTAACAAATAGAATAAAAGAACATTTACAATGTAAAAAATGTAAAATTTGTAACGTCCTTTCTCAAGTAAGATGAATAGTATGTGATTGACTACATCTTATAATATGTTGCTGTTCCAAATAATTATTTAAATAACATAAGATACATCTTTATCGAAAAGGCCATCCTCAACCTTTTCTCCAAGCAACGCTTGGCCGTCAATTTAAAATGAAATTATTTGAATGACTGATATCATTTTCCCAATAATTGGCTGTCAACCTTTTTCTTTGCTAAGAAACAAAGTACGAATTTGGGCAGAAATTAGGGATTTCGTGATGATTATTTTGTGATTTTTTCTTTCATCTGATGAGTGGCTTAGGCCAATAACGGGAGCATCAATGAACCCCGGCAAAGGAGCTTGGTCCGGCGATAGTGTCTCACCATTACGCCAAGCTGTGGATCTACATAGTGGCACCAATAGTCGGGGCAATTTCCGGGGCATGGGTCTACAACCTGATGCGGTTCACCCGACAAGCCCATCCGAGAAATCACCGGGTCGTTCCTCCGGAGCCCGCTTGAACCCTCTCTCTTTGACTCAACATTGAAGTCAAACTCCTTTTGTTGTTCTCATTTTCTCTCTTGATTTTGCTTTTGATGTACGCATCCATAGTGTAAAGGGTTTAGTTTTCCAAATTCAATTGATGGTTTGTTTTGTTTTCCTCTCCTATCTCTCTTTCTTTCTCTGGGTCTCTTGTTTTTTATACTTGGAAGAGAGCTATTTGATTGTGAATGTTGACGGGTAGTTTTCCAGTTACGAAAATAAATATCTTTACACATGGTAAGAATGAATTAACTTTCATGTCATGTGGTAAAAAAATAATATTTTATAAGAATCTAAAAATCGGTGACTTGTAGAAGACTAAAATTATTCAATTAGTTCTAAATAAGGATATGCAAATACCAAATTGAACCGAATCGGCTGCACCCAAGTAACAAATTGGTTCCAAAGGAACAACCCACCTAGACTGGACTGGTGTGTGCATATTAATTTTTATGTTTTGATGGTTTTATTTATGTAGATGGGCCTAAGTTGGCCCGTCCGCTTCATGTTGGGCCTAAGACCCTGACCCGCAAGATTAGGGCCATGGATGAAAGGGTGTTGAGGGGTCGTCTTTTGGATGAGATGTTACGTTGAGGTTGCGTCTGGAGTGAGACACGCTTTGAGGGAAAGGAATAAAAGGACGTGCCTTTTGAGGGAACGTACGTCCTTAGACGAAACGTTTATCCTCCAAACAACGTAAGAAAAGTACACTATGTTTCTCCCCCAATAGCAACAAAGACGCTCCTTGGTAGAATGGGATCAAGATTCTTCCTCAAACTTCAACATTGGTGTTTAATCTGTGGACAGCCAAGGTACGCTCGATTCCGTGGTGTCTTTGATCGATGATACATATTATTCTTGGGCTGGTCTTCGCATTCGTTTTAGGGGGTTCGATTTAGTGTCGACCCATTTTTGGGAATCGGTGAATTCCCAACATTGGTATCGTGAGCCCTAGTTCATGTTTCCTGATCCCCTTTTTATATTACTATTGAATAATTTTTGTGGTCGAAATTGAAAAGCCACCATCGGGTCGATCGGGGATGGAAAACCCGAAACACCCACCGTTCGTCTGTTTTGTGATTTTCTACAAGTCAAAATTCGTTTTTGATAGCACGGGAGTCAAAGCTCGTCGTACGTAGAAACGAGCGAGTAGATTGCGCCGGAGGCCGCGGATGCGCCGCCACGTGCAATAGAGCGGAAGTGCCGCCGGCGCGTGCAACACACGCGCTGATTTGGTCTCTACTGGCGCGTGCGATGCACACGCCGATTCGTTTCCTAGGTGCGTGCGACGCATGTGCGAGCCTGGCGTGTGCCGCGCCCAGCTGACGCCGCGTGACGTCCGCCCGCGCACGCCTGCGGCACGGCCGCTGGTTAGTTCGTCCTACTCGGCCGTTTGGCCGAGCGATCCGACCCGGTCCCCGGCTCGACCGGGTCCGCCAACCCGACGGCCATTCACTCGACCCGTTGATGGTCGACCACCTTGACCCGTGGCCACTCGTTTGACCCGACCCATTGATCCGTTGACTGAACCGGTCATCCGTTGGCTGGAGTTGGACCACCGTTGGATCGAGTATTTGACGAAAAAAGAAGGAAAATGTTGTATTTTCCAATTTTGTTTATTATGGATTATAAGTAATCTTTTTTTAATTCTACCATGGAAAATTATGTATTTTCCCTTGTTTCATTGTTGATTATAAGTAATCCATTTTGTACTTCATTTGTTGCAGAAACTATGATGTATTATGCATGCATACCGCATTTCCGAGAACGAACGAAAGAAAATGCAAGACTTAAAGGGCTAATAACAGAACTAGCTAATTATCGGTGGAACGGCGGTGATGTAGTATCACACGTGGTTAGGGTCAATCGCATGATACAAGAAATCATACGGAATGGTTATCCTATCCGGATTTTGAGAGTGTCAGCTTTAATGGAACACTCTTCCACTTGAATGGCAAGTAGTCTTAGATTGCCTATGAAAGGTTAATGTGGTCCTCGATTATATGAGGCTTACAATAGTTTTTGTAAGAGAATACTATAAGATCGAGTTAACTAAAACTTCAACCCTTGGGATGAGTGCCACATGGCACAGAGTGAATGCGCCTTGGAGGTGGCATAAGAGCTCTCCAAAAGTCTTTCCATGGTTGACTAATGTGCCTTCGTTTCTTAGAGATTTTTTTCGATAGATTAGAAAAGACTTTCCCTATTTATTTCTTACTAGTTTGAGATGTTTTAGGTGTAGATATATCTTTCTATGTTGATATTTTTTCCTCTGAATATATTACTTAGTGTAATGGACATGTTTGATTATTGAAAGTTCAATGTTATTTATTGCTTTCTGTAAATTAGTATGTTAATTTACAATACATCGCGGGAAGTTCAAGAAAGTTTTAGTGACTTTTGCTGAACTTATTTTGTATAGAAGATTATATTAATGGTAGTTTTAAATTATGATTTTTTGGATAATGATTGAAAACATAGTAAACATTTTGATTCTGAAACTATACTTAAATTATTCATTAGTATGATGGGTCTATGCGGAATGGATGCATAAATGATAGGCATTAATAATTCGTGCATATGTGTCCGATATCATTTAGATTCATGACTTCAGCAACTAAGAACATAATTAAGGATTTGAACAAAGAAGACAAAATGAACGGCGAGAATTGTGAAATATTGAATATGAAAATTCAATGTGTGCTTGAAAAGTAAGAAGCACTAGAAACTCTTTGACCATGTTATGAAAGAAATTGAGGATCTTTGTGTGCCACCTTGGAGCTAGCGGAAGAGCCTCAAGGCATTTGAGAAGGAAACATATATTTGCTATATTGCTTCTAAAGCTCGTAAGGAGCTTGAGCTCTAAGCGCAAGCACATTGATTCGTTCAATATGTGGAATGCAAGGGATCAAGTCCTCTTGTAAGAAACCAAGAGCTGACCAACATAAGAGAGGAAACGCCTTGGAGTAAAAAGTAATTCAATGGTGAAGTGTTACAACCGTGGCTAGAAGGATCACTACGTCACGATTGTCGCGAGTCAAATAATGTACTCACCCGTCGTACTCTTAAGAGCTTTGCACAATGTGTCAAGTTCTGTATTCTTAGCTGAATCTAACTTTGTGGACTATATATTCGGAGCAACAGACCATGTAGCGAAGGATAGAGAATCCTTCAGTAATCTAAACGAATACCAATCAACTAAGTGGATCTATGTAAGAAACAACTCTAGAGCAGAAGTAATAGGAATTGACACCGCTAACCGAGCATGCGTGGTGGACACACTTGTTCCTACATTTGTATTTGGATACAAATTATGGTTGTGGTATTTCCTAGATTGTTTCATTGTGTTAAATATTGACATGGTAATGCCAATGTTTGTTATTCTCTTTTCACGTCTCCTAATTCATATAATAATGATGTGAATATATGGCATGCTAAACTTGGTCATATTGGCCAACGTATGAATAGACTAGCTAAAGAGGGCTTGTCAAGTAACATTGAAAACGTCAATTTGCCCATATGTGAGCATTGCCTAAGAGGGAAAAAATAATAAGGAAATCATTTGAAAAGGTAAAAGAGCTGTTCCTTTGCATTTAGTCCATTCTCGACGTTTTAGTTCGATAAATGCGAGAGGAAGGCATGAGACTGCGATTTATTTTATCATTTATAGATGATTATACTGATTCGAGATATGTCTATTTTGATTTCATAAATCAAGCATTGAGTTGTTTCAAAGGTTTATGAACTTGGTAGAAAATCAATTAGACAAGAAAATAAAAGTATTGTGATCCGATCGAGCCGAGAATATTTATCCGATGAGTTCAGAAAATTATGTGATGAAAAAGGAATAGAAAGACAGCTTGTCTATTTCATATACCTCAACAAAATGGTGTTGCGAGAGAAGGAACATAAACCTTATTGGAAATGATTAGGGTCCATGATGGCGCATGCTAACTTACCTATCACTTTTGGAGTGATGCGTTGTTAATTGTTGCTTATATACTTAACCGAGTGCCTTCCAAATCAGTTACTTCCACTTCATATGGACAAGCAGAAAATCGGACTTAAGTTTTCTTAAGCCATGGGGTTGTGCTGCTTATACTTATGAGCCCTCTCATAAGTTTGGAAATTGGGTCCTAGAGGAAAAGAAGAGTATTTCATAAGATATTTGAACACTTGAAAGGGTATGTGTTCATAGGTGAGCAGGAAATTGGAAGTATAACTGAGTTCGAATCACGGATGTCACATTCTTAGAGAATGAATTTCCTAAGAAGGGCGAAATAGGTGAGGATTACTCCCTATTTGAAACATTGGATCAAGATAATGAACTTAATGGAGTTCGTCTGAAGTGGGAGCAAACATGAGAAGTGATGAATTTAACTCAACTCACTCAATTACAACCATATGATGAGATGATATCATCATTATCTAATCCAGTGGGAGCATGATGGGGAATGATATGCAAAGTGTATAATCTCATACGGCGAACAAGTCGCAAAAGTATTCCCTGTCGACGTTTTGACATCAAGGGGAACTTTATAGTTTGCTCCACAAGATGAAGATGAGCCAAGAAATGTTAATGAGGTTCTAGAATTACCCTAGTAAGGAAAAAAATGGATTCATGCAATGGAAGAGGAGATGGAGTCAATGAAATCAAACCATGTTTGGGAATAGGTTCGTCTTCCAAAAGAACGCAAAGATATTGGGAACAAATGGGTTCTCAAAATAAAGCGTAAACTCGATGGCTCGATAGAAAGGCATAAGGCTCGCCTTGTGGTGAACGGAGTATAATCAACAGAAAGAATTGATTATGAAGAAACATTTTTTCTGTGGTGAGATTTACCTCGATTCGCATTATTTTGGCAATAGTGGCTAATATGGATCTTGAGTTACATCAAATGGATGTAAAGACTGCTTTCCTCAATGGAGAATTAGAGGAAGATAAATTTATATGGAACAACTCCGATGGTTTCATTATGAAAGGCCAAGAACAAAAGGTATGTCGACTTTTGAGATCGATATATGCCTTAAGCGATCATCGAAACAATGGTATATATGTTTTCATAATGCCATAATAGCATATGATTTTAAGCAATGATTGATGATGATCATTGTGTATATATCAAAAGATCCAAAGATCAATTTGTGATCATATCATTATATGTTAATGATATACTAATTGCCAGAAGCAATATGGAGTTTGTTAACATTGTAAAAAGTTGGCTATCTTCCAATTTTGAGATGAAAGACATGGGTGAGGTTGTATACATTCTTGGAGTTAAGATTTCAAGAAATCGTTCGAAGAGATCATTGTCTTCGTAAGAAATATACATAAATAGGGTTCTTGAACGATTTCGTATGCAAGATTGTAAAACCATAGATACTCCTATTGTAAATGCGAAGGGTTGAGCTGATTGTCCAAGGCCTTCACAAGAGAAGGAACAAATGTTACATGATTCCCTTATGCTAGTGCTGTTGAGAGCTTGCTGTACACAGATGTGTACAAGACCTGACATATGTTTTGCGATTGGAATGGTGAGTAGATACCAATCTAATCCAGGTCAGCACATTGAAAGCGTTAAGAGAATACTAAGGTATCTAAAGGGAACTGCTATTATACGCCGAGTTATCAAGGAAATGATCCGCGACTTGAAGGCTATTCCGATGCTGATTGGGGAGGAAATTTAGATGAAATGAAATCTACCTCTTAGATTTGTTTTCTTACTAAATAATGGCACCATATGTTGGAGCAGTAAGAAATAAATGTGTATAGCCTTGTCCACGATGGAAAGCCGAGTTCGTGGCATTATCAGTAATACAATAAGGTGTTTGGCTTAAGAGATTTTGGATTATTTAGGTGTTATTGAAAATGTTGCAGCCTCATTGTTGGTTAATTGTGATAACTAAGCAATAATAGTGTACACAAAAGATCCAAAATATCATGGCAAGACCAAACATATAGATACCAAGTATAATTTTGTCAAAGATATGGTTGCACGAAAACTTTAACTTACGGTATATCTACGCATTAATGATGGCATATCCAATGACAAAGCCAATGCTTAGAGATGTGTTTTTGGCCATGTGAAATCTCGGAACATCGTATACGTGTACTGAATATTGTAATTTCCTTAAGTGTTCACATTTGATGAATTTGTGTTTTTTCATCATTAATGCCTATGAATTTACGTTCGGACGTTTATGCATCTTAATGCTCAGTGCATTATATTAAGATTGAGAAAGTATGTCGGACGGATAAAAGATTAGCCCACTCACACGGGTTGTCGTCTATATTTACCGTGTGATAAATAGAGATTAGGCGGTTTTTAAGCTTATTATCTAGGTGATAATCGAGAGCTCAAGCTTAAAATATATATATGTCGGCCTAATTGAGTGTTAAGATGATGACATAATTTTTTACTATATCCGAAAGTAAAATAACCCACATATTTTACTTTATCCGTCTGGGCGACGCGGATGTGAGTTACGTGTAATTTGTGAATGAGTAGATATGTAACCTCGAGTTAGACATTATGTATGTCTCGAACTATTATCCGAATCAGTATTAAAGGTGTAGACATACGCTTTATGGGAAATGAGTTAAATACCGAATGTATATTTCATACTACGTATATATGAGATGACTAATAAGAGTGGCAAAAGTTTGATTTCAATCTTTATGCCGGTGTGAAACTCTTTGAGGAAAAGAGTTCATCAATTTAGTGCCATCATGACTCTTACTTAATTCTTAAGATTTCTATTTAGTGTTTGCTATCTTAGGATGTTGCCAATGATCATGAATTGATTCGATCTAATGGGACATTTCTAGAAAAGCAAGCTAAACTAAAGGTGAGAGTTTGAAGAAAAGAGGAAAATCGAATTTGGAGAATCACATATTAGTTTTGTGTTCACCGGTCGACCAATTATGACTATTTTGGATAATCATAATTGCGAATACAATATATCAATGATTAAAAAGAGATCAAGAGAGAATATAACGCATCGATCGATTTGGGAGTCTGCATACTCAAATCTACTCAAAGTATAATGCTCATTATGAGCTGTTATATATTCTAACAGATATATGGCAACGATCTTTCAAATTATACCGGTCACACGGATTATTCACCGGTATGAACGTTGTAGAGAGGTAAAGAAAATCTTGTTCGGCCTACCATGTGCGAATGGGAGATGATGGTTTTATTTATGTAGATGGGCCTAAGTTGGCCCGTCCACCCATGTTGGGCCTAAGAACTTGGCCACAAGATTAGGGCCCATGGATGAAAGGGTGCGTTGAGGGGTTGCGTTTTTGGATAAGATGTTACGTTGAGGGGTTGCATCCCTTGGAAGGAAATGCTTTGAGGGAAATGAATAAAAAGGACGTCCCTTTTGAGGGAACGTACGTCCCTAGATGAAACGTTTTCTCCCCCTCCAAACAACGTAAGAAAAGTACGCTATGTTTTTCTTCCCCTAATAGCAACAACACGCTCCTTGGTAGAACAGGATCAAGATTCTTTAAACTTCAACATTGGTGTTTAATCTATGGACGATAAGGTACGCTCGATTCCGTGGTGTGTCTTTTATCGGTGATACATGTTATTCTTGGGCTCGTCTTCCGCATTCGTTTTTAGGGTTCGATCTGTTTTCGAATCCATTTTAGGGAATCAGTAATTCCCAACAGTTTTAAAAACTCTAATTTGTAATTACTAATTCTAGCTCTCACGCTCCCAGTCTTTGCCTCTCTAAAAGAACCATAATTCCTTTCATCTCTCTCGCAGTCTTGCTCTTCTCTCTCTCTCTCGCGGCTTGCACTCATGCTTTCTCCGCAGCTCGTGAGTCGTTTGCCCGATCTAATTTTTCTCATTCAAGCCCGTATAATACATTTTGATCCTTTCCGCAATCTCTATTTCACTAAAAGAAGAAAAAAAATGTCTAAGAGACATTTCTCTTTCCTTTGTGTTGGTGCATTGTACCTCATGCCTCTAGATGCAAATTACAATCTGCGGGATTGGGAGACACATGAGGAATTTCATCTCGATTGAAATGCAACTTTCATAGAGGAAGAAACCTTCCATTCCCGGGTCATTCCGCTAGAAACAAGCCAGGCTCAAAGTTAGGCATGCAAAAAGATGTTGTGCAACTGAAGCAATGCATCGCTCAAGTGTTGAAATAGAAATTCGGTACCGAAAAGAGGCCGAGGGAGACTACAACTACATAATTTTGCAAATGTTTTCATTTTGCTTCATAAAATCTCAGAAAAAAAGACCTCCGGATAAAGTCTTGGGAAACATCTTATGAGGTCTTTACAATAACATATTAAGAGAAGTCCATAAATGTTCATCATGGCAATGTGATGCACACGTAAAGATGAAAACATACGCCTTCTGTCGTGGAATGGAGGACTGTTATATCGGGTGGCTGATCTCTTGTCTACAGTTTTCGAGACAAGAGACAATGATCTTTTGAGGACATGGTAGGAGGACGAAGAACGTACCTTTTGACTTTGCATTGGACTACGATGAATGAAGCCGTATGCTTGCGAGTATGAGATGGGTAATTTCAATAATCATCTCTTCTCAAATAAGTTCAAATCAGAGCAAAATCAATAAGGACCACAATGAACCAAGCAAAATCCGATGCTTGCCAAAATGAACCTGTGAGTTGGCACCGACTTCAACGACTCCGTGGAACCGTACTCAGGTGGCGACCAAGAGGACATTGGCGAACCCAAAGCCGAGGGGGTGACCACTGAGATGGCCATGTTCAGTGCAATCTAGGGCCTCAAGAAGGAGTTGGCCTCCAAGTTCTCTCGCTTGAGATCTTCGCAGCCTTGCTGAATTTCTCGTAAAACTCTCTGTAAAAACAAGCTGGTGCGTGACGTGCTTCACATTGCGGGACTGTGCTTGACATCCCTGGAATTCAACCCCGTTTCAATAAAGTGAAATGGGCATGTCGCCAACGTGCCTATGGTCCTTTTCCCTCTCTCTCTTCTCTCCTTCTCTCTCTCAACGTTCTCTCTCCTTCCCCCGTTCGTCGACTTAGCAAACAGATGAAGAAGCCGTGCAACAGCAGCCTTGCCTGAAGATCGGAGCTGCCGTACGCCGCTTGTCCGTCGCCCGCACCACATACCCGCGCACGCCGTGCATCCACCATTCGCCGCCCGTGCGCCCCCTGCGCCTGTCCCCGCCGTGCGACCCAGCTCGTCCTGTTCGGTCTATTCACCATTTGGAGCTACTGAGCGCACCGCCAGAGGCCGCCGTGCGGCTCACCGGAGCTCCACCCACTCTCCCGACCTTGCCACCGCCCCAAACCTCTCTCTTTCTCTCTGTTTTGCAGCGAATCAGCCACCCATGGAGGGTTTCAGCTGGCTCATAGCCGTTTGGGCCGTTTCCAGGCCCCGAACTCGAGCCGTACTTTTGAAGAATCGTTCGTCATGCTTCATCCCCGTCGGATTGATACGTTTTGCGCGTGATTCAGTGAGTAATCTCACTAATCCTTGATTAGTTGGCTAATTATGTAAGGTTGGTTTAGTTTTAATTAATTAGGTTTAGGTGGTTAGATTAGTATGGATTAGTGTTTATTAGTCACTGTATGCGAATTAGCCAAATTGGTGTAATTAGCAAGTAGACGTGGTCTACTATTTATTGAAAGTGTCTCGGATTTTTCCTGACCCTTACCGGGCTTCAATTAGGCTTTTCGGGCCTAAAGTGAATTTTTGGTATTTAAATATTAATTTTCGGAATTAAATTAAATAATTATTTATTTCCGAAAATTCAACTGGGATACCAAGACCGGAATATTATGCTGATGACTGTAGTGAAGTCTGTTTATTTAATCGGGCTTATTTTGAGCTAAATCAATTTTTTAATATTAATTATTTAATTTTTGAAATTAATTAATTAATTATTTATTTTCTGAAAAATTCAATTGAGATGGCTAGTGACCGAATATTATGCTGCTAATCATGGTGAAGTCCGTTTATTTAATCGGGCTTTAATTTGAGCTAAATTGAATTTTTTAATATTTATTAACTAATTTTCGAAATTAATTAATTAATTAATTATTTTTCGGAAATTAAGATTGAGATGGCCGACGACCGGAAATCTCGTGCTGATTGTCGTGGCGTAGTCTGTTTATTTATTTGAGTTCTCCAGCTGCATGGAATTAAATAAATTGTGATATTTTAGGGATTTACCTAAATATTTGAAATTGAGTGAAATGGAATGATTGATTGGTAGATGGCCGAATATGTTTATTTAGCATTTATAATGCTATGATGAGTTGTAAAAAGTGGATGGAATCATGAGAGTGAACTGAAATACTCGAGCTATACCGATCGACATGGTGTACGGGGCCTCGTGATTTGGTGACCGTTATCACGAAAAACAGCGCCTTAAAGAATGCACACGGTCTAGTACATATCTCATCATGGACATACGTGGTTCGGGTGATGTAAGGATATCACGCGAAACGGCGCCTTTTGCAAAGAACGCACGTAGCTGTCTATTGAATACGTGATTATAGGCATGTGTGGTTCGGTGATTCCGGGATATCACCGCGAAAATGGCGCTTTAAAAACGCACCAATGGTGTCTGAGTGGATACGTCACCTTGGCGAACTTGACGCCGAGAGCATTGATGGGCTCTATGAGCGGTGTTGAAGAGAGGTTATATGGCGTGGAATCAATGACCTAGAATGGTCCGTTTGACATGTAATCGACTGGTTCGATTTGTTTGGAGTAAATGAGTGTCTATTGTGAATTGTGCTGACTTGCGTAGGTGGGATTCGAGGCCAAGGTAAGTCCTCTCGCCCTGTGTGTGTGTTTAGACAGCCTATAGTATAAATGGTTTACTAATCGGGCCTTAGTAGGGTAGAACTATCGCGAGACATAATCTCATCCGAGTTTAAGGAAATCATTTCAGGACCCCAATGAGGAGCTGAGGAGAAGTCCGAGAAGGAGAACTCTGAGGTGAAACCTAAGGAGAAGGATTTTTTGGAAGAAGAAAATAACCCCGAGAGGGATCTTGAGTACGATCTAGATGGACTGAAATTTTATCTTCTTTTGAGATCTCCATTTGATGTGAATAGAGATGAGTAAAAAAGTTGTGAAGTATTCTGGTTTTGTGTTTTGTATAAAAGTTTGGTTATAAGTTTCAATATGAAAATATGGCCTTGTTTTTCTATCCCATCGATTGATTGTTTGGGATTTATAAGCTCCGCATGTGCTTAATAAATGAAAGGGTCAGCGATACATAGTACCGGGGTATCGCATATTAAAATCGACCAAGAGAGAAGGATGTGTGCGTGCCCGAGACGGCATGACAACTTGCACCAAACGAACTCGCCGATGACTCCGCCCCCCATCCGGAAAGGGCTTGCCTGGGCCCCAGCCATCTTGCCGAGTGAACCGGAGTCGATGACGAGACAAAGTGAGGTCGAAGAGAGGTACATCACTTGCAAAACCTCTCGAATGCGTGGTGGCGTTTTGGGTTGTTCTTGGCCATTGTGTTTGTTGGAAATCTTCTTGAAGTGTTTTGAAGTTGACAAAACGTTTCTATTGCCTAGTCCGAAGGCCCGCACTCGTTATTTAAAGTACGAAGACCTCCTGGGACAGCCGGACTCAAGACTCAAAGTCTATCCTCATTGTGGATCTCTAATCCGTCAAGAAAGGCTATCCATAACTGAATGTTTCTTTAAGGATTTAACCTTATCATCCGGAGAAGATCTCGTGGCTGGAAAAGACGTAATGTAATCCTTTTGATTGATGAGATTGATTCGATGATTGAAGATTCGATGATTGTCTAAATATTATTGGAAGGTTCTACTTTATGGAAACCGAGATCCCGATTGTATGGGCTTAACAGATTGTGGGCTATCAACACGTTCCTTTAATAGCTCGAACAATCTTCCTAAAATTGATTCATCGTCCAACGGGTAGATTGGAGGAATTCTTTGGTAAGTGCCAACGGGTATGATGGCATAAAGGAGTATATAAAGAAGACGTTCTTAGTTGTTCGAGGTGTGCGCGAGAAGAATTCCAAAGTCCGAAGCTCCTTTGTTTAGACAATTCCTTTCCAAATACTGTATACAAAAGAGAGTCTAGTATTTCAGAGAAACCTTGAGGAGGTGTGAAAGAACATCTACACCTTGGAATCAAGGCAAAGCTATGCTGTAACTTCTCTTTGATCATAGTGAAATCCAACCTGGGCTGTCATTTGGAAGAGTGGACGTAGGCTTGGAATAAGCCGAACCACTATAAATCCTGTGTTCAATTTTCTCTTCCTCACTCTCTCTACCTCGATCGTATTTCATTTTGTTAATCAAGAGAGAATTTCCTTTCTATATTTTACCAAGAATAGCTTCCGTATCTCGACAAATTGTTTGTGCACCTATTCACCCCTCAGGTGTTTATACTAGCTATCTCAATTGGTATCGAGCTGTGTACTCACTTTGTTTAAAGTGTTTTACTTGAGTTAAAGATCCATGGCCTAGTATGCTAGCACCAAGGGGCGTGGAAGGGCAAAGCAATACCGAACCACCCCTACTTTGATGGAAAGGATTACAACATCTGGAAAAACAAGATGAAAGCTTTCCTAATGATCAAAGGATCCTCTCGAATGGGACGTTGTAGAAAAAGTGAATTACCCTACAGCCGCACCGTCCGAAAGAGGGAAAGAAATCGTTGAGACCGCGGAATGACTCGGGAAGAGATAAACAAGAGACAAGCACCCGATGCAAAAGCAATTTACTTTATATTGTGCTTTGTCACCAACTGAATATAATAGAATATCTTCTTATGTTACTGACAAAAGAATTACAGGACAGATTGCATATCACCTATGAAGGAATAGACGAGTGGGCCAAACTGCACTAATATTCTTCTCGGTCAATATGAAGCCTTCAAAATGAAACCAGGAGAATCTATAACTTGTATGTTTAGCCGTTTTACAGATATTGTCAATGGTCTTGAGAATCAAGGACAAAAAATTTCAGATCCAGAAGGTAAACAAGCTACTACGTGGACTCTCCAAGGATTGGAATCACATAAAGACTTCGATAAGAGAGACGCAAAGAATTATGCCACTATCCGTCGACGAGCCGATTGGAACTCTTTAGTCTTATGAAGTGGAACGGATCAATGAAGATGAAGATCCAAAAGAAATCCATTGCATTAAAATCAAATGATGATTCGATGATACAACATTCTCGTGAAGATGATATGGACGATGAGGAGCTTGCTCTCATGATAAGCTAAGATCTCGTAAAACCGAATAGAAAAGGAAGAAGGTTCAACTCAAAGAAACAAAGCTTTCAAAAAGACAGCGGACAAGTCCGTTGATGATGAGGAACCAAACAAAGATGTAGTCCGCTTTGAATGTAAGAAAATGGACACATCGGGTTAACCTGTCCTCTTCCCGAAGAAGAAGAGAGGAAATGGGGTACCCCAGCTCTCAAAGCCGAAACACTGGAGGTACAAGAGGTGAAGAAAGTATACGAA
This sequence comes from Eucalyptus grandis, assembly GCF_016545825.1. Taxonomy (NCBI): domain Eukaryota; kingdom Viridiplantae; phylum Streptophyta; class Magnoliopsida; order Myrtales; family Myrtaceae; genus Eucalyptus; species Eucalyptus grandis. Next base: position 3,240,491 of record NC_052614.1, on the reverse strand, counting down.
TATGCCAATCTATGTCTGATGGCAAGACCACTCAGGACTGACGATACTGGATGGAACTGAGGCAGCTGAATTTGAGGCAAGTGATGTTAAAATTCCCTGTCAAAGTTTCTAAATACATTGATGAACTCGTGTTTTAGTCTTAAGACTTCTCTCAAAAGAATTTCAACTGAAAGGGAGAAACTCAGCTCTAAAACAAAAGGAAAATGTTTTAGTAGAAAGAGTTAAAAGTCTAGACTTGACCGTTTCCATTCTTAAAGAAAATAAAGATAATCTTTTAAAAGAAAATGCTCTTTTAAAAACTCGACTTATCAAATACTTCAATGAAATTTTCAATAAATGGTCTGAAAACTTGAAAAATTCTTTTCAGCTCAAAGACCTTACTTCAATAAATCCGGTTTAGGTATGACAGCAGAAACAATTCCCTTGATTGATTTTCCCTAAAGTAAAAGAAAGAATTAAGAAAAGACCCTCGAGAGAGGCTTACAAAAATCATTTCAAGAAAGTTTGTAAAATCAGAGGTAGAAATGCTCATGTTCAAAGTGCAACAGTCCTAGGATCACTTTGAAAGAGTGTCCTATGGTTTGGAAACCTGTTAGAAAGTATTTGCTAATACTATTTATCTACTAATACCCAAAGGACCCAAGAAAATTTGGGTACCAAAGAAAGCTTCGAGACTTTATTTTAAAATGTAGGTCTCCACTCAAGAAAAAAGGTAAAGTGGTATCTTGACAGCGGATGCTCAGACACATGACAGGAGACTCAAATTGTTTTATAAAGCTTGCTCAAGTAAATGGTGAAAAAGTTTCATTTGGAGGAAACATCAAAGGAAGTATTGTGGGATTTGGATCAGAAAAATTGGAAGTCTCACAATAAGTAATGTTTCCTTAGTGGAATGACTCAATTACAATCTTCTTAGCATTAGTCAATTGTGTGATATCGTTTCAAGATCTTCTTTCAAGAAGGATCATGTTCGAATCGCAAAGACTCTACTCGCCTCTTCATGGGTCGAAGACATGGAAATATCTATCTTCCGGATGTGAAACCAAATGAATCGCAATGTCTTATCTCAATTCAAGACGAAGCAAGCTTATGGCAATAAAAGCTTGGTCATGTCAATATGAAGCAATTAGCCAAAGTCTCATCAAAACAATTTGTTCGAGGTCTACCCAAATTGCCATACTAAAAGACTAATCCATGCACTCCATGTATTTAGGAAAGCAAAGAAATTCATTTAAGCCAATAAATCATGTCTCTACTAATCATGTACTACAAAGCTTGCCGCATATGGATATCTTCGGACCAAACTTAACCCGAGCATCGAGGTAAAAATATTGCCTAGTAATTGTGGACGATTATCTGCTTTACTTGGGTATTATTTCTTGCAAGTAAGTCCGAAACCTTCTCGTATTTTGAAAAATTTGCTAAAAAGGTTCAAAATGAAAAAGGATGTGTTATCTCTAGTATAAGAACATATCATGGAGGTGAATTTGAAAATCAAGATTTTACAAAATTTTGTGATGAATAGCTTTAAGCATGTGTTTTCCTCCATATACTCCTCAGCAAAATGGAGTTGTGGAAAGAAAGAACATATCTCTTCAAGAAATGGCTAGAACTCTTTTAATTGAAAGTAAAGATTTCTTCACGATTTCGGGGTTTAAGTCAATGGCTTCAACAGCTTGCTATATCATCAATAAGTCTTCTTAAGACCTATTTTAGAGAAAAACCCTATGAGATATTCAAAGATAAGAAGCCTATTGTTTCATATTTTCATGTATTCGGTTGCAAATGTTTTATATTGAAAATGCAAAAGATCGAGTTGGTAAGTTTGAAGAAAGATCGATGAAGGTATCTTCCTTGGATATTCTACATCAAGCAAAGCCTCAGAGTCTATAAATAAGAAGAGCCACGATCTGTGGGAGGTCAATGAATGTCAAATTTCAAGACTCAACGCAAGATGAATGGTCAGACTCATCCAAGAAGAGTCCGAACCTGTTCAGCACCTTTCAAAAGCTTACAACTCAAGAAGCATCTCGGACTTGAAAACCAGCATCGGGTTGTTCGTGAAGATCTAAACAAAGAGAGAGATCATCAGCCAGACACATCAGCAAGTAAGCGGAAGCATAAGTCCGGTCATCCCAAAGATCTTATTATTGGCGAAATTAATGAAGCGACCGCACCCGCATCCTCGAGGAAGAGTCTAGTCTCAGGTTTCCGTTTCAAATTGAACCAAAGAGCATGGGCTAAGCTTTTGCTCCCGGTGTTCTCGGATTGAAGCTATGCAAGAAGAGCCTGAGACAGTTTAACATTATGATCCGGGAATTGACATCCAAACCAAAAGGTAAAACTGCTATTGGAGCTAAATGGGTGTTCAAACAAGATGAATGAGAAAGGAAAAGTCTTATTAAACAAAGCAAGACGTGGCCAAAGGGATATACGCAAAGAAGCTGAATAGACTATGATGAGACTTACGCTCCAAAGAAGAAGGTTACGGCTATTCGACTATTACTTCAAGGTTTCTGGGTTATTATAGCATTTGAGTTGTGCTATTCCAAACGGACGCGTCAAAAGCGCTTTCCTAAATGGATTTATCCATGAGGAAGTTTTATGTGGAACAACCACCGTGGTTTGAAGACTCAAAGAAGCGACTGGTCTTGGTCGAAAAAGGCTTGATGGTTTAAAGCAAGCACCGGGCTGGGTACTATTGTGAATTAAGTAAGTTCTTAATACAAAATGGTTTTGTCGAGAAAGTAGATACGACTTTATTTATCAAAAAGGAAAACAAAGCTTCTTACTTGTTCAAATATGTGGATGACATTATTTTGGATCCTAATGAAAATCAGTGGCAAGAAATTTTCTAAGTCTATGTGATGAGTTTGAAATGAGTATGATGGGAGAGTTAACATTCTTTCTTGGTCTTCAAGTAAAACAATTGAAGGAAGGAACTTTTATTTATCAAGAAAATATTTAATGATCTTGTCAAAGGTTTGACTGAAAGTGCAAAAAGACCGACATACCAATGTCAAGTTCTTTAAAGATAGCCAAAAGATGAAGAAGGAAGAAAGCTTGATCAAAAGTCAGACAGAGCATCATTGGATCACTTCTTTATCTTACTTACTTCTAGACCTGACATTTTGTTAGTGTTGCATATGTGCTAGGTTTCAATCGGATCCTAGAGAATCATCTCGAAGTGCTCATAAACGTATCAAATACATTGCTTCATCATCAAGCATCGGTCTTTGGTATCCTAAGAAGGGAGACTTTAATCTTGGGATATCTAGGACGCGAATCCGGGCGGCTGCGTAGCCGTTAGAAAGAGCACTTGGGAACTTGCCGCTGCTTGAAGCAGGGATGGTGTCTTGGTTTTCAAGGAAACAAAGCATGTCTCTTTCAACAATGTGCAGATATGTAAGCTCTGAAGCTTCACTGTTCGCAAATTCTATGGATAAAACAACAGCTAAGAGACTTTGAAATTGAAGACTCATGCACGGGGAGATTAATTGCGACAACACCGCTATCAACCTCACCAAAAATCAATTCTCCATTCCAAGAGCAAAGTATATAGAGATTCGACATCACTTTATTAGAGCACTATGTTCAAAATAGACGTTTGAATTCAATTTGCTGACTGTTAATCAACTGGAAGTGTGATATATTCACAAAGCCTTTGAAGAAAAATCAATTTGAATCTATACGTTTCCGCACTCCAACATTTTGAGGCATGAGGATATCAAAGTCTAAAGACTTTCTGCATCGTACTTACAAGACTTTATCCGAAAGATAGTCTTGGCACGACTGCGTCGGTAAGTCTTTCTCTCTAATCTTATCTTGAAAGGTACGATGCGTCAGACTTGTGTTTAAATTGTTGCTATATTTAATTGACGAAAATATTGCATCGTTTCATTTTCAAAAAGGAAGTTATTTTTGAAATGGTTATTTTTAAGTGAAAAGACGTTATTTTTGAAAAGGGGCATCTTTTATTTCCTTTGTGACGGTTCGTTTATCTCTCTTTTAACCGATCGTGCACCGTCGATTCCTCTTCACTTTACTCTCAAAAACCCTAGAGCATCGATCCTCCATTCCCGTTTGTCTTCTTCGTTTAATCTTAAAAAGTTGTCATCTTTCCGGGAAAGTCAAGCGAATCTTCCAAAACTCGGAAAGATGTCATCTTCAAGAGAGTGCCCGAGAATCGCAAAGGTGGGACCACGGCGAATGAGTAGAGGGGCCTACGCACTTTGATCTTACTGAAGGAAAGGCTGACTCCCAAAACAGCAAGCGAATGTTCCCCACAACATTCTCGGCGGCCATTCTCCTCCATCTAGTCCTCAGAGCGTTGATCATCAACAATGAAGGAAATCATCGAGGATGCGACCAGTAAGAGTTCAAAAGCTATTTTTTATTTACAAGCTATCGTGCCTTAAAAGTAATTTATTACTCCTTTGAACTATATTTGATGATTTCTTAAAGACAAAGGATATAGGAATGAATATATCTTTCTGCGAAAAAATGGAAAGTTTGGGAATTGCTCGAAGGGGTGGCTAAGGAAACCCTTGCAAATATCCTAAGTGATCCTCGTGGATCGGCCGAATCCTGTGATGGAAATGATGATGACACAATGCGTATGACCCTATTTCAACCGAAAATGGGTATTGCGACTCGAAATTCAAGGAAAATGGGGAGATTTGTTTAGATCAAAGGAACAAAAGGATCCGTACTCGAAATTGCTTAAGCGTAGGGTAATAAACCACACACAGGAGTGTGGATTTTGATTTTACGGATCTTTGTGAATGTACGAACTTGAGGAAAAATTCAATCATCTTCAACTTGAAAAGTTACATTACGACAATACACGGAGCTTATCTTGAATTAACTGCATATTTCTATTCAAATCTGCTTTTGGATCAGATGATTCTCTTCAGCGTTAAAGACCAAAGGAATTATGTTGTGGATATGAATATCTTTGGCAGTAGATGTGTTAGGAGTTGAAGGAAGATATCCAACCAATTAAATTTCCATTGCTCGAGCCACACTTGAGCGGTGAAGGACAAAAACAGTCAAATCACCTATTTAAGGATGATGCATTCAGCTTTCTTACTTCCTAGGGTGTGATTTCTATTCTTATCGTAGGAAATCAACTTCCAAGGAGCGGTATTTCAAGTTAGGAAGCCACCAGTGATCTGTCACCATTCTCTTTGGAAAAAGGTTTTCTCTCCCCTCTGCAGATGTTTCACATGTATAGAGCAATGATGAAGGACAGAGTCAACTCCCTTACCCAAGCCTTGTTACGAAGTTATTGTACATAAGATATTCAGCCTCCACCAATCTTTTGTGTTCGACCATCGATCATATGGTGGTAGGATGAAAATGGTGACCAAAATGCGTCCTCGAAGGAACTGAGCAAGGAGTTGGAGAAATTCAAGGAGAGGACTCCTTCAAAATCTCATCAAATCTCTGCGCCTAAAAAGAAAAGGGAAGGAGCCCATGGTTGCTCCATCCAAGAGAAGAAGAGCTCTCCTCGTTGAGGATGAAGATGATGAGGAAGACATCACCATCTCGCATTGGCTTTGAAAGAATTTAAGTCGTCACCCATTCCACAGAAGAATCGGAACAAATGACGAAAGAAGCGGAGGAGAAGGAAGAAGAAGAAATAGAAGTTGAAAAGAACAGAGGAGGAAAGACTCAGAAGAAGAAAAGAAGAGAAGGAGAGAACACGAGGAACACTCTCCTCCACACGAAGGCATGAAAACGGGGAGATAAGGAGAAAGGAGTGAAGTGTTCATATCTGATGCAAGTGAAGGTTAGTCGCTCACCCGCCCACAGGAGGATGTTTATGCCTCTCAATTTCCAGAGGAAGGTCATGAAGTTTCATCGCCAAACCTGCGAGATTATCTGATCTACCATCGTTTGCATTTACTCCATCGAATCGAGCCAAACAAGTACTCGAGCTGATAATGGAGCAGATTTTCGCAGAATCATGGATATTCTCTTGGAGATGCGAGGTCAAATTTATGCCTTGGGATCGAAGTTCAAAGCTTGAAGAATGAAGGTCAAGCTTCTTCCTGTTCATTGAATGATAAAATGCAAGCCCTCTCTGTTCAGATCAGGCCAATGCCAAGAGTGAGGAGATTGCACGGACTAAAGGAAGATTTTAAAAGTGGAAGGCATCGTTCGATCTATGGAAGATTTCCACTTGTCCGCGTTCCCAAGCAATCTTGACTTCATCTCATCCTTTTTAATGATGACAAAAGGGGGAGAGATGCAAGATTTGAGCAACTTTCAAACCTTCAATCATTAAACTTTTAAGCTGTTTGTTGGATTATTTTTTAAACTCTGTTTGACTTTGACTTTGTTTTGTGTCCGGATGAAACCGAACTAGACTTGGACTTGACTGCTTCTATTAAACTAGTATTGATATCTTATGGATGGCTTTATCATATACTAGACTAACCTATTTTGTGGTTGCATTTAGTGTTATTCTTTTAGCCATTTATCTCTATAAGATATGCATATGTGTTTGAGAAATGTTTGCGGTGTCAAAGTTATCCAAATCTATGAAAGTTTTGTCACCATCAAAAGGGGAGATTGTTGGAGAAATCTTCTTGAAGTGTTTTGAAGTTGACAAAACGTTTCTATCGATCTAGTTTGAAGGCACAGTACTCATTATTTAAAGTCCGAAGACCTCAGGACAGCCAAACTCAAGACTCAAAGTCTATCCTCATTGACAATCTCTAATCCGTTGAAGAAAGGCTATCCTAAGTGAATGTTTCGTTAAGGATTTAACCTTATCATCCGGAGAAGATCTCGTGGCTGGAAAAACGTATAATGAATCCTTTGATTGATCGAGATTGATTCGTGAAGAAGAATTCGATGATTGTCTAAATATTATTGGAAGGTTCTACTTATGGAAACCGAGATCCCGATTGTATGGGTGAACAAGGATTGATGCTATCAACACGTTCCTTTAATAGCTCGAACAATCTTCCTAAGTGATTCCGTCCAACGGGTAGATTGGAGGAATTCCTTTGGTAAGTGCCAACGGTATGATGGCATAAAGGAGTATATAAGGAAGACGTTCTTAGTTGTTCGGGTTGTGCGCGATAGAAGAATTCCAAAGTCTCGAAGCTCCTTTTGTTTAGACAATTCCTTTGAGCAAATACTTGTATACAAAAGAGAGTCTATATTTGTGAGAAACCTTGAGGAGGTGTGAAAGAACATCTACACCTTGGAATCAAGGCAAAGTTGTGCTGTAACCTCTTTTGATCATAGTGAAATCCAGCCGGTGGGGCAGTCGGTGGAAAGAGTGGACGTAGGATTGGAATAAGCTGACCACTATAAATCATGTGTTCAATTTTCTCTTCCTCACTCTCTCTACCTCGATCGTATTTCATTTTGTTAATCAAGAGAATTTCCTTTCTATCGTTTGCCAAGAATAGCTTCCGTATCTCGACAAATTGTTTGTGCACCTATTCACCCCCTCTAGGTGTTTATACTAGCTATCCTAGTGTTTGGTCGCGGTTTGTTTCTTGGACTAAAATCCCTCTAGCGTTAGTTTTGAAGGAGATGGTCACCGTGGCCGGTCAATACTTGGAAGCGAATCGATTTACGAGAGCAAATAAGAGGGAGGGCGTTACTAGTCACTCGGGTAAGATCCAACACCATTCACCTCACAGTTATGTCCATGTCCCAGTCCAAAACCCATTCCACTGAGTTGCCCAAGACTTGACGAATTAATCTATGGAGTTGCTGCAACAATTTAAGGAGAAAATTGATTTCGGATTGGATATGGACCACTAAAATTATATTGTGAAAAAATGAATAAAAACTTATTAATTAAGTCAATTTGAGTTGGATGGGCTATTTTTGACCCAACTTACCCATTTAATGGGTCTACTCAGTTCAATTCATTAAATTGAGAAAACTTTGAAAAGTTTTCATGTGATTTTATGCAGATTTAGCCAAATTTTGACTGAGTATAGTATTTCCATTGATGTCCCGTTAACTCAATTATTAAACTTAAGGAAAGCCCGTGATAGTCAAATTGGGAAAAATATTTGCGTAAAGTTTTTACAAATTTGACCAAACTTTGATTGGACATAACTTTTCCGTCCGACATCTCATCTCATCGACTACGTTGCGAAAAGCTAGTGACTTCAATTATCAAATTTAATTTCATGGAAGTAGATTTTAAAAATTTTCAATTTCATATCGCTGAATATTTTAAACAAAGGTATTATTGATATACTGATTATGTTCCTTAAAACATAATTTTTTTTTCAATTTCTATTTAATTTGTTTAAGATAATATAGGTTTTGAGGTAAAAGAAGTGCCGGTCATGATTTTTATAATATATCAACGTCAAGCTTTTAGAAGGATCTACTTTATTTAAAATATTTATCGTATAGTTTAAAGTGAATTGAACAAATTGCGACAATTTCCGTGTTTGATTACTTGAAAAATGGCATTAAGGATACTATTTGACCAAAAACAAAGAAGAAGCAGCATTATTTAGGAAAAAAATTAACGAGACTATAATTATGGAGACCATCTATACTTTTAAACTGGTGAACATATAGATTATAAGCTTCGCATTGAGTTACTACTGAATTTTTTTAATATAACTCAATCTTCCTAATACTATAGGATGAACTAATGGAAATAAATGTTTTTTAGTTTAATCAAGAGTCAATACCATTAAAAAATTCAGTTTTCATTATTGAAGTAATTTTGATTTAGATAATCCAGTTTTCAGTCCTATTTCAAAATTTTACATCGTAGTATCATCTTCAATTTATTAACAAAGATAAAGCGTACATGCAATCGGACATTCGATATGTTACGGCAAAAGAAGTCACTAATCACTCAAGACCTTAAACACTCCCTTACCAATGTATTTTACATCCCACAGCTTTGGGAAATTACTGACACTGATGATATTTCAAGCCAACGTGAAACGAACGAGGCTAATCTATGAAGGCCTCATGCAGTAACAGCTCATGAGAGGTAGAGTTAGGTCTAATATAGATTATTCACAAAACGCATGTCTTCCAAATAAATCTATTTTGCCCCCATGAGTCCCATAATAGGACAAAGCAAATATCTAGTTTCCTAGATACTCAAAAATACCAGCCAATTATAGCCTAATCCAAGATTGACTCACATTCAAAGATAGGTCAAATAACATATCAAGTTCCAATCTCAAAACCGATAATGCCAACCATAAATAGGCATCAGATCCAGGAATTTGCCCAAATTATAAATCTAATTTGTGCCTTACTCTATTTCAGCTTGAGGGGATAAATCGACCTCCAGTGCCACGTCTGTTGACAGGTCATCATCCCCTTTCAAGGTCGCATTTTTTTGAGGTCTCTACTTGGAAAACAAATTTAGAAGCGCGATAAATCCTTTTAGAGATCCAGCTGTCATACACAATCTTAATCACATCGATCTCTCTCAGGTACAAGTATAAATAGGGCCTGCTTCTTTTCAAATGCCACACGGTTCGAACGCATACCGGCGAATTCTCTCCCCTTCTGGTCAATCCTGAAAAGCTGCCGTTTGCTCCTTACCTTTAATTTGCAGAAATGGCAGATCAGACCATTGGGAGCAAAGGAGACAGTGAAGTTGTCTTGAAATAAAAGACAATTCCAGAACCAAGCAAGAGATCAAAGGCATTATGTTCTCTTTTCCCTGTGTTCAAAAGTTACTTTCGTTAATGGAGACTCTTTTTCCCCCAAACCCCTTCTCGTCTCCTTTTTGTTTTTTACTTTCTTTTTCGCGTGTTCACTTAAAATATAAATGTTCATCAAGAATCTTTTGAGGTGCACATATTGTGCTGCACTGCCATGGCAGTAGACTCCTCAAACTTATAATAATATGCAGAGAATTTAGGACTTTCTCTACGAAAAGGTTTGATCCCAAATTTCTCAAAATGTTGCAGTTGATCGCAGGAGTCTTTGGGACGTATTCTTGATATTCGCCGGTTGCGGGTCGGTGGCGGTGAACTTGGACAACGAAAAGGTGCGGTGACGCTGGGATATCGATGGTGTGGGGTTTGGCGGTGATGGTGTTGGTGTACT